>NW_024755692.1:0-17741 GCF_018991925.1 Homarus americanus
CGCAATACAGAGATGTGTGTGTATAAGTAATAACCAGGTGTATTACTGTGATATCTAATGAATAAATAGAGTTTAGTATTGTTGTTGTTGTGTTGAGAAAGTTTGTTGATAATTTTATTTTTGTTAGTTTGTCTTTTGTTTTACTCTCTCTCTCTCTCTCTCTTCCTCTTCATTCATCATATTTTCCTTCTCCTGTCCACACTTTCTCTTATCTTTTTTCCTAGTTATTCTACACCCAAGATTATCACTCATTTACTTCACATGTTTCTTTCCTTATTATCAGTAAAAAAAAAAATCATAAACGACAAAAAAACAAAACAAACATAGTAAGCATTAAAGACTCAATTTTATTCTCTTGATAAAAAATAACATTGTCAGTTAGTGTCATAAAACCATTGGCAAGACTTTCAAAGGGAATTTTATTGGTGTGTTTACGAGCAAGTAATTGACACACACTCAAAACACGCACGTACATAAACATACACACATAAAAACATGCATAAACACATTTAAAACACAAATGAAAACATACACGCAGATACACACACACACACACACCTTTAAATCATCTTAGTATGTGTACACTCGGGGCAGGGCAGGTACAGCAAGGTGAGGAGGAGGCAGGTGTCCACCGACCAGGTATGCCGATAGTCTGGTGATAATGTGGGTAAAACTGGTGTGTGTGTGTGTGTGTGTGTGTGTGTGTGTGTGTGTGTGTGTGTGTGTGTGTGATCTCATGTTTAATTCTTGTAAGGTATGTGTCACCTAGCCGGCCATTTTGTTTACATTTGTTTACATTTTTCGGTCGCTCTAAAATACCATTAAAACAATATTGAGTATAAACGTTTGGCTCAACTGATGATCTCAAACATGTCCCAACATTTTTTGCCTCAACTCCACATTCTGTAACTCATTTAGGTAGATGTCCCTCACTACACATACACTGGACTATGTGTAATGTTACAGCTAATGTGTTATCAAGATATTGCACATTATAAGTTCATGTGTGGTCATTATTATATCAAACGGAGGAATTTTAAAGAGCTATTACACCACCTGTATCATTAGTTGTCGCCAGGTGAAGGAATGTTTAGGTAGATTATATTTTATTTACTGTAATTAAAGTTTCAATACCTAAGACATTCCACTATAAGAGTCTTTCAACCTCAGGTAAGGTTTTAAGACTTTCTACTCTAGGTCTTACACCCTGGAGTAGCTGTATCGTCCACTTAGGTAATTTACTCCACAAGGAACTACAAGTTACACCTTGATGTAATACTTCATTTACTGCCAAACTTTATAGGGAAATATTTTTTCACAAAGAATTTCAAGTTACAATTTCACATAATAAGTCACATTACAAACGTTCCTTCGGCTTACAGTTGCAATGTCAAGATATTTTTTTCACTGCAGAGGAAAGTATCCGTCATCATCATCACCACACACACACACGCAAAGACAAAACTCCTGTATCCAGATTCGCAAAAGTTTATAAATTAAATTCTTCTCTAAAATTAAACAGACAATACATCTATTTATCATAGAGTATGTGAACAATATCGACGCCATATTGGTTACCATCTTTGAGTCATATAATTAGTTAGCTACATGGTGTTAATTATTTAGTTAAATAGGAAAAAATAATCTACTTGCGTGTGTTGTGACCAAAATAAATCAACATTGTATTTACTTTCTCCTCCAGGGGGCACTAAGTCTAGAAAAATGACACAATTGACATCTACATAAAGTGACTGACCAAGGGTAGATATTGGCTACCTTTTGTGTTACTTTGAGGTCGTAAGAACACACAGAGCTGCTCTTAAGGATGTTTACCACAATACACCTTAACCAGTTTCTCATTCACTAAGGTCAAACAATAAATCTGGTTCACAAGATACACCGTAAATTTTATTAGAAATTTTATTTGAATACAATAATCAATTACTGTATTATTGTATTGAGGCGAATAGTCTTATGGTGTTAAGATGTGTTCTTAAGCCACGAAGGTAAACAAAAGGTATTCAATATCTGCCTTGGTTGACGATGATCTGTAGATGTTAGCAAGTCCTCCTGCTCTCGAGTAAGGTAAAGAAGGCCTCACCTGACCAAAATTGTTAATTAAGATAGATTACCTGAAGATTAACCCTCCCAGCTTATTTCAACTAATGATTAACCTAACGCTACCTGGGAAGTTAAGTTAGGTTAGATTATGTTAGGTTAGGTTAGGTTAGGGTAGGTCAGGTCAGGTCAGGCAGTGCCAGTGTAGTTAATCTTGAGGTTAAATAAACTAGAGGCTAATCTTCACATGAGCCACTAAGACACTTTGACGGCGGCGGTTACGTACAACAGGAAAGCTCTGATAACATATAATGTACAGTATATACCGTTTAAGTTGCGTCAGCAGCTCTATACACCACTTATTGACTTACTCATTCACTGCCGTAGAAATATTTACTTCTCTAACAGGTTTCTATATGATTCCCAGTCATTATAATACGACCTTGTAAAATCAAATGATCTAAATTAAACTAAACGAATCCAAATTAAACTAATTAGCTAACAAATCCTTCTAAAACACGATATATGCAAATAAAAAGTTCTAAATTCAACTTAACTTATCGTAATATAACTATTATAACTAAACCATTTTAATTAAACCTAACCTAAACACCTCAAGTGCCACAAACAGAAGGAAAAAACACCTTTAATATTATCGTGTAAGAAGCCCTGTAACCCACTAACTCAAGGTAATGCATCTATATCAATCTACCTGCGTCGGAAGCTCTATACGTGACTATGATCGTTACCCACTGCTGGAGAACATTTGTACTTCTATAAATACCCCTGGAGAAACAATGCACCAATTTACGATTTATTTATTTTATTTTTCATTTATTTTTTATTCTTGGTCCATACTGTAAACACCGCCCGCTTGTGAGTCCCGTCAGCCATTTTGTTCTAACTTTCGGGGATTCTAAAATAAACTATAAATAAATAAATAAATAAAACAAGCATCTTTTGTTTTCTAACCCATGAGCTGTGAGTCTTCATTATATACTTCAACATTACTGTAAACTAAGGCTAGAGAGGGTGTGTACAGTACTAGTGGAGCCAAGACGAGAAGGTATTTCAAATCCATAAAGGGTTTTACAAGTGGAGAGTCTTACAAGTGGAGGGTCTTACAGGTGGAGGGTCTTACAAGTGGATGGTCTTACAGGTGGAGGATTTTAATCAAGCTAAGGTATATGTAAGAAGAATATTATCTCGTTACTATCCATTCCTCTTCCACTATCCTGCGAGGTGGTGTATTAATAGGCACAGATACTCATGATAAAGAAGGAATAAAGAGAAAGACGCAAGATACCTATAAAATGCGACAGAATATACCTACACATGCGTAATCCTAACCCATCCCAACCCAACCCAATCCTATCCTACCCTCAGCTTCACCACAGTACACAAAGTCATTCTTGGTATCAGAGTGACGCATAAACACCCTGTATCGCCTAAGACACATTTGAATCGGATGGTTCGTTGACGGTTTTATTTCTTCGGTATAAACCAGAGAAGCAATTAGTTCGTGAGAACAGTGAGTCAAAATACTTCACATCAGCTTCGTTTACGACCTCCAGCTGATATTTACTTCTGTTGTCTATATCAATCACATTTTATAATGAAAACAAAAATATAATTAGTTACTTATAAATGAAAATAAATCATACTTAGATACTTAGGAGTGGGGAAAAATGATACTTAAGATACTTAAAAATGAAAACACTCTTTGATACTTAAATTAGGACAAAATAAACGGACATAAAGATTTAACTATGAGCGGTGGATATTACGACATGTACCGGCTATCAATACAGAGGCGCTATTTAGCCGTGAAGTTCTCTCAGAAACCCAACAAGACAATATGTGGTCGCGTAAAAATTTCAGGTTAATTTTTAACACCATCCGTCATCTTAAACCTTGGCACCTGTAGATTAAGAAAATATATGGTGATATTTTTTCTGATGGGATAAAGGTCGTATTTGTCCAGAGAAGTAAGAGAGGAAAAAAATCACTTGAGAGGCATGACGCACAGAGTGTCTAAGGTGATAAAAGATCATATACTACCATTTGGGTTTTCAAATTAAGTTCATTACATAAAATATCAAACTCATAAAGATTACAAAAGAACAGAACACCATGAGCTCTCTACAGCTATTGTCAGCTGTCAATATGCTGATGTACAGAAGCTACACAATGTTATTGGTGACTGTAATCCCAGGAAAATGATGCTCTTATAAACTTGTTAACTGGAGCTGTAATGCCAGAAAATGCCAAATATGACAATCTATGTGCATATGAAGTTGGAAGACAAAATTATGAAAATTTTGTCAAGGAACGTATTGTTGGTCCATTGAGCATCTGGGAAAAGCTGTCCAAGGTTAATCTACTGTCGTGGAAAGCAGCAAATAAGACTTCAACCATCAAATTGCTATCACAAGTTATAGAACTTAAGCAGGACATACAGTATATGCATCACAGAAGGGCAGCACTGTACATATCAAGTCACCAGACACTGATGTGTTTGGCATATTAAAGCAGCCTCAACTTGGAGAAAATACAAGTATGATAACAGGAACTGGTGAGCGACGACACATTGGGCAGAGAGCCTTACAGGTTTCCATGCCTTCACAGGATCTGACTGCATTGGAAAATTTGTTGGCAAAGGAAAGAAAGCATGTTGGAGCACTTTGATGAAATCTAACACAAAAGTCCTAGATGCATTCAAGTTGCTGAGTAGACCAAATGCCCTCCAGCAGACATGTACAGTATATTGGTCTAGAGGAATTTGTATTTAAGCTCTACTGTCCACGAATGACTTTCACTAAACTGTCAAAACTTAGATGGCATCTCTTCAAGATAACGCAGGCAGAAGCTGGAGAACTACCAGCGACTGCAGCAACTCTAAAGTATCATATATTGAGAGGAAGGTATCAAGCTCTTCTGTGGTCTTGTGATGCAGACAGTGAAATGCTTTCACAATTAGAGCATGGCTGGAAGATTGACAATGACTGTTTCATACTAGTAATATCAGACCAACCACCAGCTCCAGAAGCAATCACAGAACTTGTTAAATGTGGATGTGGCGTCAGGAAATATGGATCATTGTCATGTTCATACAGAAAGAATCAGAAAGAATAGCATGACATGCACCGAGATGTGTAACTGTCAAGCAGATGATGAGAAATGCCTAAACAAGGTGAAGGAATCTGTTGTACACAGAAGACTCTGATGACGAGGACTGAAACAATGTCGTAAATAATAACTTGTGACTTGTATACACATGATGTATAACACTACAAACTTTTAATAAATATAAAACGGTGGTTCTAAGCTTTTCAGATAATGGTAATAAGTATATTTTTAATTTCCAGTATTTGTCTTTAGCAATTAATTTTACTTACTGCAATCTCTTCTTTGCCAGAGACAGGATGGCATATATGAGCAGCCATGTTTGTAACACACTTAAGATATTATAACAGCATTCATAATATATTACGTTAAATTGTAATGATATAATACTACATGTTCATATGTTATTAGTCATGTTTTAAGTTACTTAGGACTTAATGGTAATACGTCTGTAGTTCATTACGCCGCTCTTTGATAAAACTTCTTTAGTGGCATAAAACTTATAATAAACCGTTCAGAAAAAATGACACCACAGTTCCTTAACATAGTTTATAAGGATTATTACGATGTATGGTGTCAAAAATTAACATGAAATTTTTACGGGATTACTTAAGCTCCTACACTAAAACCTGCCGACCTAACCTAACCTTTTTTACCCACCTCCACCTACTTACCTAACCTGACATAATCTAACCAAACCTGACATAATCTAACCTAACCTGACATTATCTAACCTAACCTGATATAATCTAACCTAACCTGACATAATCTAACCTAACCTGACGTAATCTAACCTAACCTGACGTAATCTAACCTAACCTGTCATAATCTAACCTAACCTGACATAATCTAACCTAACCTGACATAATCTAGCCTAACCTGACATAATCTAACCTAACCTGACATAATCTAACCTAACCTGACATAATCTAACCTAACCTGACATAATCTAACCTAACCTGACATAATCTAACCTAACCTGACGTAATCTAACCTAACCTGACATAATCGAACCTAACCTGACATAATCGAACCTAACCTCCCCGTCTGACATAAGCTAACCTAATCAAACCTAACTTTCCCACCTACCGACCGTAACCTATCTACTTATTACCTACCTAACCTAACTTTCCCACCTACCGACCGTAACCTATCTACTTATTACCTACCTAACCTAACTTAACTTAATCCAACCTGACGTAATCTAACCTAACCTATTGAAACTTAACTTAACCACCTACCTCATATAACACCACTTTGTAATCTCTTTTCACTACCGCTCACAGGATGAGTATGGGGGGCACAATAAACTAGCCTCTAACTGGCAAAATTAACAAAACTAACCTAACCTAACCCAACCTGACTTTACCTAACCTGATCTGATCTATCCAACTTAAACATCTTAGAATATATAATAAAGCCGCTAGGTTAATTTAGGCTAAATATGGTTGATTCATATTTCGTTTTGACAGAAATTCCCGGCAAAATAACGTATCTATATTGAGAACCACCGCCATGTTGGTTCCACGTTAACAAAACACGGATACACTACAGAATAACCCGTGTTCGTTTAACCTCAATTACTACAGTTTACTTTATAATCTTACTTCACAATCTTCACTACATCTCACTTCACAATCTTCACTACATCTCACTCCACAATCTTCACTATATCTCACTTCACAATCTTCACTACATCTCACTTCACAATCTTCACTACATCTCACTTCACAATCTTCACTACATCTCACTTCACAATCTTCACTACATCTCACTTCACAATCTTCACTACATCTCACTTCACAATCTTTACCACATCTTACTTCACAATCTTTACCACTTCTTACTTCACAATCTTCACTACATCTCACTTCACAATCTTCACTACATCTCACTTCATAATCTTCACCACATCTCACTTCACAATCTTCACTACATCTCACTTCACAATCTTCACTGCATCTCACTTCACAATCTTCACTACATCTCACTTCACAATTTTCACTACATCTCACTTCACAATCTTCACTACATCTCACTTCACAATCTTCACTACATCTCACTTCACAATCTTCACTACATCTCACTACACAATCTTCACTACATCTCACTTCACAACCTTCACTACATCTCACTTCACAATCTTCACTACATCTCACTTCACATCTTCACTACATCTCACTTCACAATCTTCACCATATCTCACTTCAAAATCTTCACCACATCTCACTTCACAATCTTCACCAAATCTCTCTTCACAATCTTCACCACATCTCACTTCACAATCTTTACCACATCTCACTTCACAATCTTCACTACATCTCACTTCACAATCTTCACTACATCTCACTTCACAATCTTCACTACATCTCACTTCACAATCTTCACTACACCTCACTTCACAATCTTCACTACATCTCACTTCACAATCTTCACTACATCTCACTTCACAATCTTTACCACATCTCACTTCACAATCTTCACTACATCTCACTTCACAATCTTCACTACATCTCACTTCACAATCTTCACTACATCTCACTTCACAATCTTCACTACATCTCACTTCACAATCTTCACTACATCTCACTTCACAATCTTCACTACATCTCACTTCACAATCTTCACTACATCCCACTTCACAATCTTCACTACTTCTCAATTCACAATCTTCACTACATCTCCCTTCACAATCTTCACTACATCTCACTTCACAATCTTCACTACATCTCACTTTACAATTTTCACATCTCACTTCACAATTTTTACATCTCACTTCACAATCTTCACTACATCTCACTTCACAATCTTCACTACATCTCACTTCACAATCTTCACTACATCTCACTTCACAATTTTCACTACATCTCACTTCACAATCTTCACTACATGTCACTTCACAATCTTCACTACATCTCACTTCACAATATTCACTACATGTCACTTCACAATCTTCACTACATCTCACTTCACAATCTTCACTACATGTCATTTCACAATCTTCACTACATCTCACTTCACAATCTTCACTACATCTCACTTCACAATCTTCACTACATCTCACTTCACAATCTTCACCACATCTCACTTCACAATCTTCACTACATCTCACTTCACAATCTTCACTACTCCTCACTTCACAATCTTCACTACATCTCACTTCACAATCTTCACTAACACCATCCTTCATCACTACATATAACAACATCCCACATCACTACTTATAACACCATCCATCATCATCACTACATATACACATCCATCATACATATAACTCTATCCATCATCACTACATATAACACCATCCAGCATCACTACATATAACACCAACCATCATCACTACATATAACATCATGCATCATCACTACATATAACACCATCCATCATCACTACATATAAAACCATCCTATCATCACTACATATAACATCATCCATCATCACTACATATAACATATATCCACCATATAACATCATCCATCATCACTACATATAGAACCATCCTATCATCACTACATATAATATCATCCATCATCACTACATATAACACCATCCAACATCACTACATATAACACCACCCATCATCACTACATATAACATCATCCATCATCACTACATATAACTCTATCCATCATCACTACATATAACACCATCCAGCATCACTACATATAACACCAACCATCATCACTACATATATCATCATGCATCATCACTATATATAACACCATCCATCATCACTACATATATTTCCCTCCTATCATCACTACATATAACACCATCCATCATTACTACATATAACGCCATCCTCATCACTACATATAACACCATCCATCATCTCTACAAACACCATCCTCAACACTATAGTGATAAACAGAGCTTCATTTTGTTGTCAATTTCTTTAAATTCCAACCTTATTAAACCGTAATTCTTTCTGTATGGTCAAATTTTGATTTGACCTCAGTGAGAGAGCTGTTAGTGTCAGTACATCACAATGGTGTTCCGACGCACTGTATCGAAGGTGTCTGAGGTGGAGGTGAAGGCTTGCAAGGATTTTGTTGTAGACTTCGACACCAGCTTTGTGGTGGTTGCAACAAACATCTACCCTGGTGTGGCCCCTAAGCAGATTCGACCATTGTTTGAGGAATGTGGACAGATCGACCTATTTGTGATGCCCGCAAAAGACAACAAAAATGAACACTATGGCTTCGCATACATCCGATACTTTGACGAAGCCTCCTGTGATAAGGCTGTTGGACGATTGGATGGTGACAGCATTGGCCGCAGCCGAAAATCAACTAACAAGCTGGAAGTTAACTACTACAGTGCCCATGGTACCTTGAACAACCTTGACCGCCAAGCTGCTGAGTTCATTGTTCTATCCAATGTTGCCGACCAACAACCCGCCTCTATCCTTAAGAAGACCAACGTACGCACTACCGTTGCCAAGTCAGTTACCTTCAATTATGACAATTTGGGCGACATCAGGGAGCGCGAAACTTCCACAGCTACTTACACTCTGTCTGTACCTCCCAACCAATGAATCTAACTCAACTGCTGCCATCGAATAAGAAAATGTCACCAATAGTTGTACCTCTGGGAACCTGGAGGGAGGCACCAACCCCTGATGAAGGCTCAGTAATATCTACCATGTTATTTAAACACTTATAACACATTTAACATCATCCATCATCACTACATATAACACCATCCATCATCACTACATATAACACCATCTATCATCACTACATATAACATCATCCATCATCACTACAGATCGGTAGAGTAGTTTTCGAGATTCTCGTGCGGACACCCAAGCAAACACACACACACACACACACACAAACAGACATACTTCTTTGTTTTTTATCGATAGAAGATAGATCATCACTACATATAACACCACCCATCATCACTACATATAACATCATCCATCATCACTACATATAACACCACCCATCATCACTACATATAACATCATCCATTATCACTACATATAACACCACCCATCATCACTACATATAACACCACCCATCATCACTACATATAACATCATCCATCATCACTACATATAACATCATCCATCATCACTACATATAACACCATCCATCATCACTACATATAACATCATCCATCATCACTACATATAACATCCATCCATCATCACTACATATAACACCATCCATCATCACTACATATAACATCATCCATCATCACTACATATAACACCATCCATCATCACTACATATAAGATCATCCATCATCACTACATATAACACCATCCATCATCACTACAGATCGGTATAGTAGTTTCCGAGATTCTCGTGCGGACACACAAACAAAAATACATACTTCTTTGTTTTATATATATAGATACAAGAAACAAAAACTTTAATTATTTATTAATTGTAAGTTTTAAGGTTTTCCTGGAACCATTGGCAGGAAATAAGGACACTTGAACCTTGAAAACTTACTGTCGTCATAATTATTTATAATAAACCTGTCGATGTATATTTCCGGGTTAAAGTAAAAGCAAGGTTGTGTCTGGACTATTATCATATAGACAGTTGCTGGTTGACGATACTGAAGGCCTATACAGGTGTGTGGTGCTTGTGCTTGGTGATGCTTCGTTTATGAGAGATAATCCCAGGAGTGAACTTTGTTCTGAAAGGACAAACAAAAAAGTCATTAGTTATCGTTGTCTCGGAAGTGTTTATATGTCGGTCACTCTTGTGTTGTCGATGTGTCCACCCCACAGAGTTATTGCGTGAAGTGACACATTAGACTTCAATTAAAGATCCTCTCCTCTCCATATGGAAGCTGTTCACACCTCTTGACAGTATTTGGTCTGACATTTAGTTATAAAGGTCGTTTTTTGTCTAGTTCATCTTCCTATGAAAATTAACAATTCATATCACGTTTTAGAGTTGTATGTTCTTCAAGCCAATTAACACAGTACAGGTAACACCAGAGTCAGGCAGGTACAGTGTTAAGCGTCGTGGTCTACTGCTGTCTTACTGAGTAACGATGATGAAGTAAAGTGGGAAATGACTTTGCCATGAGAGAGGAGAGGAAAGAGAGAAGGAAAGAATAGAAACGGGAAGTAAAGTAGTAGGGAGTAATAGCAGGTGGGCTGTCCACCTAGCTGAGTCGAGGTGATTGGTTGGGGTGGTGGCCATACACAGCACGCTCCTGCTCGCTCAAGGGAGGCTGGGGTGGGGGGAGCTAAGCTAGTTAGGCATTCAGTACTGTATTGTGTGTTAATTTATGTAAGTTAAATGGTGGTGTTATTTTTTCATGTATTGTATAAAGTGAGTCTCTTTTTTATATAATAACTCACCTAAAGTGTCGCCCCAGGAAAAGGTAACAGAGACCTTAATGACACAGGTAGATTGTCACTCCCCTCGCCGCCCAGCGTATCCCACCTGAAGATTAACCATCCCGGCGATACCTGGGGGGGGAGGGGCTTAAGTATAATATATACTCTTATATAATAATGTTGATGCTATAATACACTGGCAGTCATAGTACAGTACATGTGTTGCCTTTATTGAGTTGAGTTTTGTATTTTTAGAAAAAGAGAGAGAAATCTGAGCAACATAATATGGAGAGAGAGAGAGAGAGAGAGAGAGAGAGAGAGAGAGAGATGTGTATTACATTGCCACACCTGATTCCTTCCTGGTGTATATTTTTACCACCTCTGGTACAACTGTGTCTCTTGCCGATCTATTTTGCACTGTCGCTTCCTGCCTTTCATCTTCCACCTTTCATCTTCTCCTTCATCTTCTTCTCCCCATCGTCTTTCTCCTCCATCTTACCCCTTCATCTTCCCTCCCTTCTTCCTCCCTTCCATCTCCCCCATTCATTTCTTCCCCCTTCATCTTCCTTTCCCTTTTATTTTACCCCTCCATCTTCCCTCCTTTTACCTTCCTCCTTCGGTCTTCTCCTTTCTTTTCCACCAATCTCCTTACCTTCCACTGCTGTCTTAGTCCATTACTGTTTTAAGAAATTTAGTTTTTTCAAGGATTTCGATATTTCATTCACTTACAATTCTTTTTTGTTTTAATTTCATTTTCTCACTCCTGATTCAAGTGATTCAAGAGATGCAGATAATTTGAAATATCCAGCCCTTATAATGTCTTTAGTGCCTCTTAAACTTGGGTAAATATTATTCCATTAAGTTTATAAACAAATACACGACTCAGACACGTTGGTATTATAATCACAAAGCAAAGATATCAAGAAGTTGTGACGCTTCATCTGTACAACCAGTTGAGAATAAACTTTCCTTCTCTAAAAGTTACAAGAAATGAGGGAGAGTTTCTCGCCAGGGGGCGCAGCGCTGTGAGAGAAGAATTAAATAAGCCTGATTAGCTAAGAAGACGACCAGGGGTAAGAAATGGTCCGTCTTGAGGATGTGGTTCAGGAGGTGAGGTGAAGATATAAACCTCGAAGACGTCATAAAACACAGAGATGACACTATTTCTAACCTTCCCAAGTCTCTGGTGGGTGGCAGGTGATCACCAACATGAAATACACCAACATGAAATACACCAATATGAAATACACCAACATGAAATGCGCCAAAATGAAATAGAAGATGCCAAGTGAGGTTGATTATGACTCGGACAGTAACCATAGCAGGACCTAAAAACAGCCAAGACTGTTCTAAAATGAGAACTTAAATTATAATTTCTGCCCAAGAGTGCGAGTGAGTGAACTTTAATTTCCATTATAGTACAGTATAAAACTTTAATGAGTTTATCTTCAACGTGATCTTAAATTTTAGTGGGTGAATTTTTTCATTGGATAATTAAGTCCTTGAGAATAACATTTTAAGGCGGCCATTTAGTGTCATCATGCTGTAAGATGTAGATACGCTCCAAAAAGTATGTTTACGATTTTGTGTTAGACGATATGACACAACAGACAAAGGATTTTGACGACCCTACCGAGACAACAGGAGTCACAGTGTTCATTTTGAAATTCATCGGTCTCCTCCATAAAGGCACTTTTGGAGTGTTTGTTTACAACTCCTAGTGGTTAATGTGATGCAGCAGTGTACAGCTCATAGTCCATAAGGTGTTTTTTAGGCCAGACCCTTGAGAGTACAGTGGGTGGTTACACTACTCACCTGCCTTACACTCTCCCTGATGCTTTTGTTAGATGTTGAAACAGGAACTGTGGATCAACCTGTACAGCTTCTCCTTTTTCTTTCACACAAACAATAGATTTAACATGTTGCCTAAGTATTTTGATGAAACAATAAGCACAAATGTGTTATCGTCATGATCCGCCTTATGTGATTATATTGCCAGTTGATGTGGGCCCGACCTTGTTTTGACACACTGACTGGCCTCGTGTTATTTATTCTCACTTAACATACTTTTTTCGTACCTGAACTCCTCGACCGAACGCTCTTAAAGTTTGTAGAGAAGTTGAAACGGGTCTTATTGATATTCGTGTAGGCAGATTGATAGAGGTCCCAGCAATAAGAGAGTACAGCCGGGTCCTGCTGGAGACACCGAACACATTTCAGTTATTACATCTGGAAATACACGATCACTCACCAAAGAAAACGAAGACAATTTTACCAACTAATATGGTCGAGGTTCTGTAGATATGGGCCACAGCTCAGGTACGGTCGCTATCTGATCTTCTCGACCAGTGTAACAAGAAAGATCTTTACAAACACTATAATATGTAGTCAACGTGCAGTGACTCAGTAATAACTTATTGCTCCTTTGATTCAAGTGTTCGACAACAAGCCGAATATGTTCCCTCTGTTCCTTTGACTATCTTGTGTGTACGATCTTGTGGACTGGGGCGTGATCACGATCAATGGTTGTCCCACTCACTCACTCACTAGGTTTCCTGCCATCTCTTACCCATGAAATTAGATTAAATCTGCCCTGTCGTATCCTCTTTACCTATCCTATCCCCCCTTGTCTCTCTTAACCTTAATATATCATCACTCTCTCTCCCCTACTCTCCTTCCCTGCTTCCTCTACCACTATCTCCACCTCCTCTTTCCTTCCCCTTCCACAATTATTATATCCTCATATCTATGTCTGTCATTCTCTTTATCTGTTCCTACTTCTTTCACTATATCTCTCTATCCCCTCAGCCTAAATCACAATGGCTACAAGAACGAGAGCTTGTGTTGGTAAAAGAGGAATTTTTGAACACCATGACAAATGTATATTTTTTGATGACTTAGGGAGAACGTGTGGCGTGATTAATGTAGAAGAGGAGATTGTCACACCCTTCTACCCAGTTTTGTTAGTCTCTTATGCCCCACCCTGCCAGTCCTCATACCCTACCCTTCTAGTTCCTCATACCCTACCCTGTTAGTCCCTCATACCCTACCCTGTTAATCCCTCATACCCTACCATTCCAGTCCCTCATATTCCACCCTACCAGATCCTCATACCTCACCCTTCCAGCCTGTCTTTGTGTCCCAACCAAATTAAGTTCTGTAAAAATCGACCTGATGTCTTTCGCCTTCCCTTACCATCATCTCCCAATTGGTTGTCTTGTAAATAGTAGATCGATGCCCTGGAGTCTCTGGTAGTTTCAATAAGTCTGGAGCCCAACTCATTAAGGAACTTCAGGGTGCTGTCATGCTGGGGAGGGAGGGAGAGGGAGCTGCATTATGCTGTCATGCAGGGGAGAGGGAGCTGCATTATGCTGTCATGCTGGGGAGGGAGGGAGAGGGAGCTGCATAATGTTGTCATGCTGGGGAGTGAGGGAGAGGGAGCTGCATTATACTGTCATGCTGAGGAGGGAGGGAGGGAGAGGGAGCGTATTATGCTGCCGCGTTGGGGAGGAGGGAGGGGAGAGGGAGCTGCATTATGCTGTCATGCTGGGGAGAGGGAGGGAGCTGCATTATGCTGTCATGCTGGGGAGGGAGGAGAGGGAGCTGCATTATGCTGTCATGCTGGGGAGGGAGGGAGAGGGAGCTGCATTATGCTGTCATGCTGGGGAGGGAGGGAGAGGGAGCTGCATTATGATGTCATGCTGGGAAGGGAGGGAGAGGAAGCTGCATTATGCTGTCATACTCGGGAAGGAGGGAGAGGGAACTGCATTATGCTGTCAAGCTGGGGATGGAGGGAGAGGGAGCTGCATTATGCTCTCATGCTGGGGAGAGAGGGAGAGGGAGCTGCATTATGCTGTCATGCTGAGGAGGGATGGAGAGGGAGCTGCATTATGCTGTCATGCTGGGGAGGGAGGGAGAGGGAGCTGCATTATGCTGTCATGCTGGGGAGGGGAGGGAGGGAGAGGGAGCTGCATTATTCTGTCATGCTGGGAAGGGAGGGAGGGAGCTGCATTATGCTGTCATGCTGGGGAGGGAGGGAGGGAGAGGGAGCTGCATGATGCTGTCATGCTGGGGAGGGAGGGAGAGGGAGCTGCATAATGTTGTCATGCTGGGGAGGGAGGGAGAGGGAGCTGCATTATACTGTCATGCTGAGGAGGGAGGGAGGGAGAGGGAGCTGCATTATACTGTCATGCTGGGGAGGGAGGGAGAGGGAGCTGCATTATGCTGTCATGCTGGGGAGAGAGGGAGAGGGAGCTGCATTATGCTGTCATGCTGGGGAGGGAGGGAGAGGGAACTGCATTATGCTGTCATGCTGGGGAGGGAGGGAGAGCGAGTTGCATAATGTTGTCATGCTGGGGAGGGAGGGAGAGGGAGCTGCATTATGCTGTCATGCTGGGGGAGGGAGGGAGAGGGAGTTGCATTATGATGTCATGTTGGGAAGGAGGGAGAGGAAGCTGTATTATGCTGTCATGATCGGGAAGGAGGGAGAGGGAACTGCATGCTGTCAAGCTGGGGATGGAGGGAGCTGCATTATGTTGCCATGCTGGGGAGGGAGGGAGAGGGAGCTGCATTATGCTGTCATGCAGGGAAGGGAGGGAGAGTGAGCTGCATTATGCTGTCATGCTGGGGAGGGAGGGAGAGGGAGCTGCATAATGTTGTCATGCTGGGGAGGGAGGGAGAGGGAGCTGCATTATACTGTCATGCTGAGGAGGGAGGCAGGGAGAGGGAGCTGCATTATGCTGTCATGCTGGGGAGGGAGGAGGGAGAGGGAGCTGCATTATGCTGTCATGCTGGGGGGAGGGACAGAGGGAGCTGCATTATGCTGTCATGTTGGGGGAGAGAATGAGAGGGAGTTGCATGAGTGCTGTCATGTTGGGGAGGGATGGAGAGGAGCTGCATTATGCTGGTTGCTGGGGAGGAGGGGAGAGGGAGCTGCATTATGCTGTCATGCTGGGGGAGGGAGGGAGGGAGAGGGCGCTGCATTATGCTGTCATGCTGGGAAGGGAGGGAGAGGGAGCTGCATTATGCTGTCATGCTCGGGAAGGAGGGAGAGGGAACTGCATTATGCTGTCAAGCTGGGGATGGAGGGAGAGGGAGCTTCATTATGCTGTCATGCTGGGGAGAGAGGGAGAGGGAGCTGCATTATGCTGTCATGCTGGGGAGGGATGGAGAGGGAGCTGCATTATGCTGTCATGCTGGGGAGGGCGGGAGAGGGAGCTGCATTATGCTGTCATGCTGGGGGAGGGAGGGGAGAGGGAGCTGCATTATGTTGACATGTTGGGGAGGGAGGGAGAGGGAGCTGCATTTTATGCTGTCAAGGTTGGGAAGGGAGGGAGAGGGAGCTGCATTATTATGCTGTCATGCTGGGGGAGAGAGGGAGAGGGAGCTGCATTATGCTGTCATGCGTTGGGAGGAGGGAGGGAGAGGGAGCTGCATTATGTTGTCATGCTGGGGAAGGAGGGAGAGGGAGCTGCATTATGTTGTCATGCTGGGGAGGGAGGGAGAGGGAGCTGTATTATGCTGTCATGCTGGGGAGGGAGGGAGAGGGAGCTGCATTATGTTGTCATGCTGGGGAAGGAGGGAGAGGGAGCTGCATTATGCTGTCATGTCGGGGAGGGAGGGAGAGGAGGCCGCATTATGCTGCATGTTTCCGGGAAGGAGGGAGAGGGAACCGTATTTATGCTGTCAAGCTGGGGGATGGAGGGAGAGGGAGCTGCATTATGCTGTCATGCTGGGAGAGAGGGGAGAGGGAGCTGCATTATGCTGTCATGCTGGGGAGGGATGGAGAGGGAGCTGCATTATGCTGTCATGCTGGGGAGGGCGGGAGAGGGAGCTGCATTATGCTGTCAAGGCGTTGGGAGGGAGGAGAGGGAGCTGCATTATGTTGACATGCTGGGGAGGAGGGAGGGAGAGGGAGCTGCATTATGCTGTCATGCTGGGGAGGGAGGGAGAGGGAGCTGCATTATGCTGTCATGCTGGGGAGGGATGGAGAGGGAGCTGCATAATGTTGTCATGCTGGGTAGGGAGTGATAGGGAGCTGCATTATCCTGTCATGCTGGGGAGAGAGGGAGAGGGAGTTGCATTATGTTGTCATGCTGGGGAGGGAGGTAAAGGGAGCTGCATTATGCTGTCATGTCGGGGAGGGAGGGAGAGGAGGTCGCATTATGCTGCATGCTGCATTAATATGATGCAGCATAACTCCAGCAGTCTCACTACAGCTTTGTATGTTTACTGTATGTTTACA
>NW_024755693.1:0-2776 GCF_018991925.1 Homarus americanus
AGGTGGGGTGAAGGCGAGGTGGGGTGATAAAAGGCAGGGGGTGGGTGATAGAAGCAGATGGGATAGTGAAAGTATACCTGGATTGATCATATTCTTAGGACAAAACTGTTTCACCACCTTCTTTTACAATCTACTGTGTGTACCATTGCCATCAACTATGTATCCCAGAAATTGGATTCTGAATTTAAAAGTTCGATTAGAATTGTCTCTTTCATTCCAAATATTTGTAAGCTTGTAAGTCTTTTGCTTACCATGATAAACATATGTCAGATAGAATAACTAACAATAGTAATAATAACATGATAATAATATAACAATAATAATAATAATAATAATATTGGGTTTGTTTGTATTGTAACAAGGATGGCGGCAAAACCATCTAGGCATTATATGTATATTATGTATGCTGTATATATATGTATGCCATATAATATGTATATGCTCCATTTAAACATTATTTATTCAGCCTATTTAACGCGTTTGTTAATATTACTGAAATATTTTCATACAAGCAACGATTCATGTGCCTGGCAAGCATGTGACTTTTGTCTTCACTCACATATCGCCTAGAAAATGGTTGACCCAGACAGAGTAAGAGCCACCTCCTTGTGTCTCTGTTTATCGATAAGTAGAACCTACAAGCCTCCTACAGGTGTTTGTGTTTCGCTCCTGTAGATAGAACTTGATACTGGGGAACATATACATGACAGTGTGTTAATTAACTGGCTCAATATACAAGTGAAGTCTAACAAGTTTGGCCAGCAAGACCGGCTGGCAAATCTAATAATGTCATGCGTCTCCCCCAGAATGCCTGTAACTTTGAGCAGTGTCGTGAGCCAATAATTTCCTCAAATTCCTTAATAAGTGCACATTGTGTGTTTGAAACTGTAACTGTTAAAGTTTCCAGAGTGGAAAGGCATGTTTTGTGAGGTAAGATTCAGTGTACCTCCGGCATTACCTAGAAAAGATATGACTGACTGTAGTGGCACTCTCGCTCCAGAAACTGCTGAAATACAGGCTACTGCAGTCCTCTATATATATATATATATATATATATATATCTGTGCATTAATTAATTTTTTGTCTGAATATTTGTTGATCGTGGGCTGACCGATCATTGTTTGGGCATGATTACTGGAATTAGGTGTTTATGTCTCGTGCCCTATGCAGTCAGCCAGAGACTGCAGTTGGTTGAGTCAGTGGATGACAATTCTGCGGAGATGGATGACCAGTCTGAACAGGGCGCTCAACTCCTACATAGCTATGACGCTACTTTTCAATTGAGGTAGATGGTTTGGCAAAGGTTTTCAGAAATCTGGTTGCTGGTTGGATTATTTGTCTATCAGTAGATAATTCAGAATATGTTTTGAGTTTTTGTCATTGCATGAGAGGGTTTGTGGATATTTTTGGGTTTGGCATGAAAAAAACTGTAAATATAAAGGATGATGTTTCTTTAAAATCAAGTTATTGGATGTGGTTATTCGACTATGTTTTGGTTTATATTGCTGTTGTTTTTTGCAAGCTCAATCGCTACAAATTATGTGATATGTTTTTTTATACCGTCACACATATGTATTTCCGAAGACGGGGATTTAATATTACCATACTTGGCGTGGATAGATTCGTGGGGTGAATTCGAGGACATTCCGCTCATGGAACATTACTGCGACTCCGTTTGATTTGTAATGGCGGGCCAATGGCAATGATACAAGTTTGTTGAGGCTCCTGGACAGGAATGCCCTGAATTGTTCATGTTGATATCCCAGGACTGATCAGCGGAATTCGGCCGTGGCTTGACTTGGACAGTTTGGGACAATCTCAGTCAGTACTTTTGATAAATATTGTTAGATAGGTGGTATTTGAGGTGCTGAAAGTTGTTTTTGCTGTTTGTTTGCAGTTGGTTCAGGGCATGCAGGATGGGTCGTCTGGGATTAGCAACACTCAGCTCTTGGGGTAACGATAAGGTGTTCGGGGTTCGGATGCCTCTGCCATCTTTCAGTTGCCTCTGAACAAGGAGTTTGGAAGTGCCTGGTATAAACTGAAAATGAGAGGTTAGGGAGAAGAACAAATCTTTTGATTATGGATGCCACCTTTAGGTATTGAGGAAGGTGACTGGATGTGTATGGAAGGCCACTGTCCCACTATCTCTGAAATCAGGGTGAAAATGAAGTCCTGACCTGTGGGATGCGGAGGGAAATGATGATGGAGGAAAATGAGCAGAAACGAAAAATGAAAAAGAACAGGAAGCTGAAGATGAGGTTCAAGGATATAGCTGGGGATTGTTTGATGTGACCAGACGACAGCAAAGGTGCTTTTGAGAGAAAAAGAAAGCTTCCTTGTAGAGGAAACCGGGAAGGGAGGCTGTGATGGCGTTGACAGACTGCACCAAGCTGAAAGAAGAGGAGAAGGGAAGAAAGAGACAAAGGAAAGGGCTGAGGAAGGAAAAACTGAGAAGATGAGGTCAAAGAGTAAGGAGGAGATGGAAGGGATGTCGTGTAAAGTGTCGGCGTGGATGACAGTGCTCAGGAAGAAGATAAGTGATTATAAGGATGTCAATGACAATGAGTTCGAGCTATAGTCGACAGGAGAAACAAGATCAGAGAAAAAAGGGAAAAAAAAGCCGAGGACAGGATCGGAAGAAACTGCTGCAGGTTCAAAGGTATCAATAATTGCAGTGGCTCACATTCATAGGACACCATCAGAGCTACAGACAACATCATAACTTAGGGGACAAGTCTAAGTGATTAACTGGAAGAAAGTGGAGAGATCAGGAAAG
>NW_024755694.1:0-22953 GCF_018991925.1 Homarus americanus
GGCCATTGCCAAGGGTGACAAGAAGAAGAAGCGCAGGAGGAAGGAAAGCTACAGCATCTACATCTACAAGGTACTGAAGCAAGTGCACCCCGACACAGGAGTCTCCTCCAAAGCTATGTCCATCATGAACTCTTTCGTGAACGACATCTTCGAGCGCATCGCTGCCGAGGCTTCCCGCCTGGCGCACCACAACAAACGCTCCACCATTACAAGTCGGGAAATCCAGACAGCTGTCCGACTCTTGCTGCCCGGTGAACTGGCCAAGCATGCCGTGTCTGAGGGCACCAAGGCTGTCACCAAGTACACCTCTTCCAAGTAAGAGGTTACTTGTGCACAACAAACACGCCATCCCACTACTACAACTTAATCGGCTCCATCGGAGCCACAGTTACATGTTAAAGAGACAGTTACCGACAGTGATATATTGAGAGGGAAATAAATAAAAAAAATTATAATAATCTGCATTCTCTATTGGCGTAGAAACAGGACTAAATCGAAACATTATAAATAAATAAATAAATTCTGCGTGGAGTACTTTTACACCCACTGCAAAGTGACATACATGGAGTGTGTTTGGGTTTCATTTCTTGTTTGCAGCACGCCTATTTCATGTAAACAATTCATTTTATTTTATTTTATTGAATTTTCTTTTATTTTAGTTATTTATTTACTTACTTATTCTTTATATATTAATTTGTTACTAGCTCTTGTTTTTTGCACCCACCTACCTCCCGAATTGATGACCTACTATACATTCGTGCCTGCACGACTGTTACCAACTTACCGTTAGGCGATTTGGGTAACCGAAATTAACGCTCTCCTACCACCAACCATTTCGATTGTCATGAAAATTATCTTCAGAACAGTTCTTTGGCCCTGAGAAGGGCCGAGTTATAGATGTCTGGTAGGTTTTGTTGTGCTTTTTCTTTTTCCCCAAGGAAGAGGACTTAAGCACGCTCTCCGCGGATGCGCCGGGCCAGCTGGATGTCCTTGGGCATGATGGTAACGCGCTTGGCGTGAATGGCACACAGGTTGGTGTCCTCGAAAAGACCCACCAGGTAAGCCTCAGAGGCTTCCTGCAGAGCCATGACGGCAGACGACTGGAAGCGCAGGTCAGTCTTGAAATCCTGGGCGATCTCCCGCACCAGGCGCTGGAAGGGCAGCTTCCTGATATGAGTGGCTCTGTGCTCTTCTGAGGCGGCGGATCTACGAGGGCGACGGTTCCGGGCCTGTAGCGATGGGGCTTCTTGACACCTACCGGTGGCTGGGAAGCCCGGACTTACCCGAGCCTTGTAGGTGGCAGAAACTGCTTCGTGGAGCCTTGCCTCCAGTGGACTTGCGGGCAGTCTGTGTAGTACGGGCCATCTCGACGACGAAATAGTCAATACGGGCGGCCCGGTTGTTGTTGTTGTTGTATAGATTGTCGGACCGTAGTCCGACACGGGCCTTTGCCTATAGGCGGCCCGTTTGGTGGTTCCGGCTGGAGCTCCAGGAGCAGCCAGACCGGATTGGGATTGGAGGTGGTCCCACCTGCAGATTGGAGGGATACTGCAGGTTGCAAGTGTGAGCGGACCCCCGATCAGTGGACGCTTACCACCAGCCCCCACTCTTGGACGTGGTCAGCTTCGGAGTGGCGCGCCCCCCGAACTGGGGTCCGCACTTGCTGGGAGAGGATGCTTTCTAAGCTATCTGGGTGGTGGGTATCGTGTGATCACCCGGAGTAGGTGGTGAGTGTGGTCTGTGTGGGCCTTTCGGGTTAGAGTGGCCGCTGGTGTTGTGTGTGTTTCTTGGGAGATTTGAGTTCTGTCTCGGAGGCTTTGTGTGACCTCGCAATCGAGGAGATAGTGTTCAAGTGGGTTGGCTGCTGGCTCCTGACAGTAGGTGCATTCCATGACGTCGTTTCCGATCATCTGCCAGGAGCACTTGTACCCTAGTCGTAGTCGGTGAAGGTTGACTTGGGTTTGTCTTGGAGTTTTCTTGTCTGCGAAAGGTGGTTCCCCTTTTGTGGCCGCCAGGTACCATTTGGCTGATTGGGAACCAGCGTTGAGTGCGTGAAGGAAGCTCTTTTTGATGTGGAGCTTGGTAGTCTTTCTGAGGTGATTCTTGATCTGTTGCACACTTGCTGGAACTTGGATGTGTACGCTACTAGAACGTGTAGCTGCCTTGGCTGCTTCGTCTGCCACGTCATTTCCTCCGATCCCCACATGACTGGGAATCCAGTGTAAGACGACTGGTCGGTGTTGGCTTTGGAATTCCTGTAGCTGTGCGAGGATCGAGGTGATGATGTGGACGTTGTCTCTTGGTTGACTGTGTTGCAGCGCCTGCATGGCCGATTTCGAGTCCGTGTGAATTATGATGGACTTGTTGTGTTGTGTTGCAGCGTGTTGTAGGGCCTTTGAGATTGCTACCAGTTCTGTTTGTAGGGTGGAGCAGTCATTGGAAAGTCTCCATTGGAGGGTCTGACCTTGGGTGTAGAAGGCCGCTCCGGATCTGTGATGTTTTGGGTCCACAGGCCGTCACCAGCAGAGTATGATACTGCATCAGCCGGCAGCCCGGTTGTTATTGTTGTTGTATGGGTGTCGGACCGTAGTCCGACACGGGCCTTTGCCTATAGGCGGCCCGTTTGGTGGTTCCGGCTGGAGCTCCAGGAGCAGCCAGACCGGATTGGGATTGGAGGTGGTCCCACCTACAGATTGGAGGGATACTGCAGGTTGCAAGTGTGAGCAGACCCCCGATCAGTGGACGCTTACCACCAACCCCCACTCTTGGACGTGGTCAGTTTCGGAGTGGCGCGCCCCCCGAACTGGGGTCCGCACTTGCTGGGAGAGGATGCTTCCTAAGCTATCTGGGTGGTGGGTATCGTGTGATGACCCGGAGTAGGTGGTGAATGTGGTCTGTATGGGCCTTTCGGGTTAGAGTGGCCGCTGGTGTTGTGTGTGTTTCTTGGGAGATTTGAGTTCTGTTTCGGAGGCTTTGTGTGACCTCGCAATCGAGGAGATAGTGTTCAAGTGGGTTGGCTGCTGGCTCCTGACAGTAGGTGCATTCCATGACGTCGTTTCCGATTATCTGCCAGGAGCACTTGTACCCTAGTCGTAGTCGGTGAAGGCTGACTTGGGCTTGTCTTGGAGTTTTCTTGTCTGCGAAAGGTGGTTCCCCTTTTGTGGCCGCCAGGTACCATTTGGCTGATTGGGAACCAGCGTTGAGTGCGTGAAGGAAGCTCTTTTTGATGTGGAGCTTGGTAGTCTTTCTGAGGTGATTCTTGATCTGTTGCACACTTGCTGGAACTTGGATGTGTACGCTACTGGAGCGTGTAGCTGCCCTGGCTGCTTCGTCTGCCACGTCGTTTCCTCCGATCCCTACATGACTGGGAATCCAGTGTAAGACGACTGGTCGGTTTTGGCTTTGGAATTCCTGTAGCTGCGCGAGGATCGAGGTGATGATGTGGACGTTGTCTCTTGGTTGACTGTGTTGCAGCGCTTGCATGGCCGATTTCGAGTCCGTGTGAATTATGGCGGACTTGTTGTGTTGTGTTGCAGCGTGTTGTAGGGCCTTTGAGATTGCTACCAGTTCTGTTTGTAGGGTGGAGCAGTCGTTGGAAAGTCTCCATTTGAGGGTCTGACCTTGGGTGTAGAAGGCCGCTCCGGATCTGTGATGTTTTGGGTCCACCGAGCCGTCTGTGAAGTATGATGCTGCATCAGCCGGTGTCTCGGTGGCTATGGCTTGGAGAGATATTTTTTGGAGGTCCTCCTTCTGGAGGTTGGCTTTACTATCGCCGAGGTCGGTGAATTTGAGTGTGGCTGGTGGAGGGCTCCATGGTGGAGGAACAGTGTAACCATTGTCTCGTGTGTCTTGGTTGTTCTTGACGAGTGTTTCTGCTTGCAGGTGTCGGATGACCTCGCTTGCCTCGTGCGACCAGGTGGCCCCTCGCACTCTGTGGTCGAGGTGGAGGGAGGCACTGATTCGAATCTTGGCAACTGTGGGCTTGTCTGCTCTACAGATTTTGGCGAGGAGACCGGCTGTCACCTGCTTGACTCGTACTGCCAGGGTGGTAGCTCGGTTTCCATTTGCAGATTGCAAATTCTGGTCCACATGGGTGCTCCGAGCATGGTCCTGAGAGCATTGTTTTGAATGACTTCTAGCTTAGCTATTTGGTCTTCTCTCAGTCCAATGAGTGCTGGAGCACTGTAATCTACCAGCGATCTGATGGCGGCTGTGTAGTAGGCTTTGAGCACATGAAGGTTTGCTCCTGCGGATTTGCTGGTGAGCGGCCTCATTATATTGTGTCTGCTCTTCGTCCTGTGCCTGAGATACTCGAGTTGCGGCTTGAAGGTGAGTTTCTGGTCAAACCAGATTCCAAGACACTGGTGGGCGTTGGTCCAGACTACCGGCGTGTTTTGTATGGAGAGCAACTTGTCTGGTGTGTTTGTGCAGATGGCCATCGCTTTCGACTTGGCTGGATTTATCTTGAGTCCAAGTCTGTTGCACTCCTCTTCTATAAGTTGGAGTGCGTGTTGCGTGTTGGCTAGTCTGTTCGATCCTCTTACTATAAGCTGTAAGTCGTCTGCATAGCATAGGAGCTTGGCTGTTTGTCTGAAGGGAAGTTTGACTAGATTTTCCATCAGGACGTTGAACAGCATTGGACTGAGGATGCCTCCTTGTGGGGTTCCATTTTCATGGACCCTGTAGCTTGAGGTTGCTCCCTGAAAGCGTACTCGTGCTTCTCTCTGTGTGAGGTAGTTCTGGATCCACCCCAGCAACCTTCCTTTGACGCCTTTTTTAGCGAGTGTAGTTGTAATGGCCAAAGGATTTGCTAGTTCGAAGGCTTTCTCCAGGTCGAGGAAGACCACCAGAGCTGGTTTGTTGTCCACTGTGCTGAGTATCTCGGCGATATTGTTGCCTGTGCCGGTGTTCTCGGTGTAAGCAAAGATGTGAGGGTGTGGGCTGCCTACTTTCCACTTGAGTCGGTTGAGAGCCATTCTTTCTCCGGTCTTCGCTATGCAGCTGAGAAGGGAGATGGGCCTCGGTTTGTCTGGTTCTCTGGGCTTCGGAATGGGCTGTATATCTGCCTTCTTCCATTCCGGTGGGAGTCTTTGTGCTGTCCACGAAGCATTGATGGCTTGCAGCAGAGCCTCGTGTCCGGCTGTACCGGCATGAGAGAGCATGGAGTAGGTTATCCTGTCGGCCCCTGGAGCTGTATCCTTGCTTCGTTTTAGCGACTTCTGGAGTTCTTGCTGGTTGAATGGTCTGTCAGTGTCATCTTCACTGTTGCAGGCCTCTTGGATCATCTGGAGTCTGACCTGTCGCAGACGCCGTTGTGTCTCCTCCGCCTGTCTCGGGAGGTTCTTCGTTGCTGCTCGGTCAGAGAACAGTTTTGCAAGTCTCTCGGCTTCCTCTTCTGGGTTGGGATGAGTTGGTGGTGGTGGTGTTGCCTTCCCAGATGCCCTTCGGATCTGGGCCCACATCTTGCCAAGGGTGGTGTGCTCGTTCAGTTCGGAGCACCACTTGAGCCAGCTTGCGTTTTTAATTTCTTCCTTCTCTTCCCTTGTATCCTTGACTATGACTTGCAGGAGATGTCTGTTTGTTGCCGTGGGATGTCTCCTGTAGTTTCTTCGGGCCATGTTCACTCTGTGGTTGAGTTCTTTCACCCTGGGACAGTAGTACCAGTAATCATGGTACTGTCTTGATGTGGGTTTTGTTTTTGGGATAGCCTCTTCTGCCGCTAGGTGAAACGCCTCGACCAATTGGTGGTGGAGGGTTGTCTCATCCGCGGGTGCTGCGCCGGCCGGCTGTGATTTTTCGCGCCACTTAGCCAGGTGTTTCTTGAAGAGTCCCCAGTCTGCCTTTTGAGTGTTGTATCTCCATCTCGGGGGGGGTGGAGTGGGGAGTTTGTTCACCTTCAGCGTTGTTGGGGTGGCGAAGTGGTCACTGGTCAGCGTGGGGTGTATCTGCCAGGAGGCCGAAGGCTGTAGTGCACTGGAGACGAAGGTTAGATCTAGCCTTCCTCCCCTAGTGTGGGTGGGCTCTCCGGTGTTCAGGAGGCAGATCTCGGGTGTATCTTGAAAGGTGGTGTATAGGTGTAGGCCGTCTTCATTTGTGGGGCTTGCCGAGCTTAGGAAGGGATGATGTGCGTTGAAATCCCCTCCTATGAGTGTGGCGTGGTCGGCGGCCGAAGCAAATAATTGAGTAACCTCCAGTGAGCCCCTTGGGTTCTTGTAGATGTTGTGAACAGTTAATTCCCGTTCTAGGAGGGTTACTTTGACGGCCTGTGTCTCGATGTTTTCCCCACATGGAAATTGCTGCGTGACATCGGCGGAGGGTATGCTTGACTTGACCAAGATCATACATCCTCTTGTTGGCGCCTGCGTGAAATGCCTCCTGTATGTCTTGTAACCGCTGAATTTGAAACAGTGGTGTTCTTGTAGAAGTGTTTCTTGTAGGAGTATGATGTCAAGCTTGTCCTTGGCTGCTGCTTCTTGTAGGAGGTGTTTCTTGTTTTTGATGCCCTGGGCATTCCATGTTAGGATGTTCAGGGTGCTGACGTTTTCCACCACTGTTTCATCGGGGACTTCTGGTGGTCCTCGATGGAGATGTCCAAGTTCGATTCCAACTGAATCAGGTCCATGTCTTCGTGTTCTGTGGTTTTTGCCTTCTGGGCCGTGGTTCGGTTCAGGGGAGTTGAAACGTCCAGTTTCTTTCTGGGAGCTGTCGGTATCTTGGGAGCTGTCGGTGTCTTGGGTTCTCTGGTGGCCTTCTTCGGTGTAGAGTGTACCTCGGCTGTTACTCGTGTGCGGACCGGCGTGGCTTCCTCCACTGGGGTGGCTGGAGCTGTGGCGACTTGCCCGAGGACGCTCCCCATGAGTATTTGGAGCTGTGTGGGTTGGATCTTGTGGCCCAGTAGTCCGGCTAGGCCCTCCGCGAAGGTCGTCAGTACATTGGCTAGGTCTGATATGTGTATCATTCCTTCTGGTGCCTTGGTGTGTGCTTCTTTTGTCTTTCTCGTGGTTGTCGTTCTCTGCTGCTTGGGTGGCTGAGGTGTGGCTGTAGTGAGGCCAGGAAACTGGGCTGCACTTTGGGTGTTGACTGGCTGAGGAGGTTGTCTTTGTTGTTTGGGCCTTTGGGTTCCCCACACGAAGGTACTTGGTGGGGCTGGTGTGTAGGCGGTGGGGGCCGGTCTTGCTGCTGGTCGGTTTGCCTGGACCCTCTTTGTTCTCTCGGAGCATCCAGGATTCCAGGCGTGGTGTTTGCCCCCGCAGTTGGCACACTTGGGGGCAATTTTTTCCCCCTTTTTCAGTTTGGTGAGGCAGGACTGTGTGCCGTGCTTCTGTGCGCAGACTGCGCAGATTTCCCTGTACGTGCACCTTGTCTGATGGTGCCCGTATTTCTGGCATCTGAAGCATCGCAGGGGCTCTGGGACGAGGGGCCTCACTTCGTAGATCCCCCAGGTTTTGAGGTCTATGGTGCTGGGGGGTGAGCCGTAGTGCGTTATGAGGACTTGTTTCGTGGTGGCCGTCTTGTCGGACAGGGGAGAGCATCTCTCGGCTTTTAGGATCTTCGGGTGGTTCTCCAGGGGTTCGAGAGGTAGTTCCTTTGGGTACCGGAGGACTACCGACTTCATCAGTTTCTGGGCGGGGTCTAGCTTGGTTGAAGTAATGGTGGTGGTGTTTTGCAGGTAAGTGTCGAGGGTGGTGGCGGAGTTCTTGTCTTTGGGGTGAACGATCATCTCCCCCTTTAGGTTGGGCCGCACTGAGAACTTGGCCAGAGGGTTTAGCTTTTCCATCTCTGTGACGGCGGCATATTGTTTTTGCGTCCGTTTTCGTGATCCGGAATTTTGGCAGTGTCGTTGGAGGTGAGCTGGTGGTGGTGATGGGTGCCTTTGGGGCTGCTTGACGGCATTCGTTTCCCGAAAAAGCACGTCGGCGTTTCTTGTTTTCTACCTTCGTCCAGTTGTCCTCAGTAGCGGTAGCAGTGGTGGTGGTGGTGGAGGTGGTGGTGGTGGTGGAGTTGTTGGAGGTGGTGGCAGAGTTCCTAGTTTTCAGGGCTTCATTGAAGGCGCGTAACTGGTCTGCTTTCTCTGTGCGAAGCCTGTCGTGGTTCGGGTCGTCAGGTTGGCGGTTCAGGCGGGGATCGCGGTTAGGAGGGCGTACGCGCTCCATAACCGGGTTTTTTTATTTTTTTTTTATTTTTTTTTTTATCCTACCTATTCCGGTTGAGTAAATAGCAAAGGAATTACAGCACTCCCCACTAGCTGGTGGTCGTAGAGTGGTTCCTGAGCTTCTCTCACGGAGCCCCGATTGGGGAAGCCTTCTTCCTAGTGTATGTGACTGCTCACTTATAGACGTGAGCTAAGTGTGCCTATTTGGGAAGGATAAGGATTGCGACCCTCTTTCCAGGTGGACCCGCACGATCACGGTTTTCCTGGAAAGACTCGGCTGGGGAGGGTTTTGCTCCGACCCCCTTTCGTGTTCACAATCTCCTGGGAGGGAGGTGAACAGTTACAGGGGGGACCGCAGGACGAATACACTTTTGAGGGTGCAGGTCCCTAGGCCAGAGCGAAAAAGGAAAAATGGTAGTAGAAGGAAAAGAGCTCAAACAACGCCGGGAATATCGCGCTATAACTGCTCTCCAGCTGGAGTGTGGGTCACTCACACCACCAGTGGGGAGGGCAAGCTAATGCTCGATAAACCGAGAACGCTCGTGAGTTGTTGTGGACGATGACAGTCGTGGGTGGTCCGGTCCGGGAAGATGGCCAACAATGGTACAAGGGAGAGGGCGGTCTTCAGAGTTCAGGGTCCAGCAGGAGGTCTTGTTGAGAGGTCTTCTTCGTTCAGGAGCGATGTGATGAGTGGGCGGCCCGGCAGGCGGGCGGGCTTATATACAGACATTCTCCACCTCAGTGGCCACCTCATTGGCCACGAGTGCCGCATGCGTCATCCGCAAGCTACGCCCCACCTCCAAGAGGGAGGGACGGCCTTGGATGAACGATACTACCGCTGCGTCCACAGCACGCCACCTACTCCCACCAAACCGTGGGCGAAGCCACACCAGGACCACCTGTAGTAGCAACCACAACAACATGACTGGACGAGGCCAAGGAGGCAAGGGACTTGGAAAGGGTGGCGCCAAGCGTCATCGTAAGGTGCTTCGTGACAACATCCAGGGTATCACCAAGCCCGCCATTCGTCGTCTAGCTCGGCGTGGAGGTGTTAAACGTATATCCGGCCTCATCTACGAGGAGACCCGCGGCGTCCTCAAAGTGTTTCTGGAGAACGTCATCCGTGACGCCGTCACCTACACCGAGCACGCAAAAAGGAAGACCGTCACCGCCATGGATGTGGTTTATGCCCTGAAACGGCAGGGCCGCACCCTTTATGGTTTTGGTGGTTAATCAACCTGATGGACGGGCGCACACCACCACCACCACCACGACAAACAAATATACGGACCTAATTTTAGGTCCACATTTAAATCGCTAAAGAGTTGGTTAGACACTGAGTAAATCGTTGAAAATATATCCAATAACATGATCCTCTCTAATTCTGGACTTGTGGTATGAGTATAGGTTGTGTGTGAACGTGTTGGAACCACTTCCTAATAATTGTCAGTCAGTCAGTCAGTCAACATTCACCTAACCTCCAGGTACCTCACCTAACTTCCTGTAGCGTCACCGAACCTCACAAAATGTAACCCAATGTAGTTTATAATCTATCCTAACATGACATAACATAACCACGCACTATATTACTTCGGTAAGAGTAATGAGTTTTAATACGCAAAGTTGCAGTTAGCATTCATTCATACATACATACATACATACATACATAACATGCTAGTGGCAGGGGGGATTGAAGTGAATTTTAGGAGGATAGAATAGGTGCAGTGGCTAAACAGCGCTTGCGTGAGGGACTTTAAGCAGCAACTCGCCTGGATGCGGCAGGATAGAGTCAGGTCAAGCGTCCGGTGCATGTTGGGTTCCGCCATGGTTTCTCAGTGTTTGGTCGGCTTGATTGTGTGTGTTGTTTTCTTGTTTGGAGGAAATGTCTTGGTATTCTTCTTCTTAGCTTGAAGTTGATTTTCTTCTAACTCTTCTCCTCTTGTTGTTCGTCTTCCTCGTGTCTGCTATCCTTCTGTAAAGACTCTATATATGTATGTAGGTATGAGTGAGTAACAGTTGCCGGTTACAGTGATACTTCATATTCGCTGGTGTTGTACTGTATGGCTTCGGTATTTCTTAATATACAAACGGCACCGTTAGAGGATTGAGGTATTTAAAAACCAGCCTACATTACTTATATATAGAAATAAATAATGTGGCTTGGACAATAATGACGACTACTCTCTCCTACCTAACCCAAACAAGGGCTTTTCGAAAGTATACATTGGACACAATTGACTTAGTACATACATTGGTGGTTTAACAAAAGCCCTCATTAGAGAAAGGTGAAGGAGCACACAGTGAACATACAGATTAATGTTTGCACGCATAGATCATGTAGGGTGAGGTGTTGAACACCAGACACGTAGTGTAGTAACTCCCTCACAGATGGCGTTATGAGGGGCCTGATGATGTAGCAGTTACCTCACAGATGGTGTTATGAGGAACTTCACATGATGATGCTGTAGCAAAACATTCACTACGTGGTGTCGTAGCATCTTGGGGACACCACGTGGTCCACATGACTCACTCATTCAAGTGGGTGAGGTGTGGTCCCAGGCCTCTCTATCGTGGAGTCTCAGGGGAGGTATAACCGGGTACCTGGGACCTCACTGTGTGAAGGTGGTTAGCTAGCTTGGGTAAGACTCAACTGCCGAGTTGTTTTTCACTGAGTTAAGCACTGTTCACCACTATTCATCACTGGTTCCATTCCTTTGCCAAATGAGGTAGTACCTTATGGCAAGAACTTGTTGATAGTCCGGTGGGGAGGAGGGTTCAGGGGAGTGAGTTGGTATGGGCCAACATATAAATAATAATAATAATAATAATAATAATAATTAACGGTTTATTGAAAGTGCGTGGCAGCCAGAAGGCTGAAAATATACAGTTACATATTTGGGGAATGGGTTACGAATTACAAATAATATACAAGTAACATGAGTGACACAAATAAGACATATAATAACTAGCTGGGGAAAAGCTCAAACTACAGTTCATTTCAACATAGTGACAGTGCAAGGAGTAGTGTTTACTGGGAGTGAGTACACTGATTTATTACAAGTTATCGATAATTTTTACAATGGTTGGGACTGGGCTGTTCTTAGAGAGATCAGTTCGTGCACGTATGGGCTGGATGCGGTTGTGGTGTCGAAGAGCAATTCTCGGACTAGGGATCTCAGGTGGTAGTAGGAGCCGGTGTCGGGGATGGTGTAGAAGCTTCTTACCAAATTTGCAGATGAGGTCGTGGTGATGGTCAGTGAGAGTCTAAAGGGTCGGTCAGTGTGTTGAGCGCTTCTTGATATGTGGAGTAGGAAGGGTAGAGAATAATCTTGCATGGCCTCTTTTGCACTTTTTCTAGGTGTTTACGTTGTGTGGCATTTAGGGAGGAAGACCAGGTGGAGGAGGCATAGGTGAGCTTGGGGAGTATGAATGTTGTGTAAACACTGAGGAGCTCGTGTGCAGGAACACCGAGGGACTTGAGTCGGCGTAGGAGGTGGAGACAGAAACTGGAGGATTTGATAACTTCACTGACGTGTGGTTTCTAATTTAGTTTGTTGTCTATATGTATGTGTGTGTGTGTGTGTGTGTATATACTACTGTACTTTTTAGATCCTCCTACGCAACCTAACCTATTATAGTTAAGTATAGTAGGCTATACACTATTTTGTTAGTATGTGTTATAAAATGTAATTGCATGTTATTATTATTAATATTATTATTATTAATATTATTATTATTCTTATTATTATTAGTATTATTATTATTATTATTATTATTTTTATTATTGTTATTATTATTACATACTAATATAATACTAAGTTGCCCACCAGATTTCCTCAGAGATGGGAGGAGCACATTGGCGGCGGTGTTGTTTATACTCCGCCCGATTACTGATTCCTATTCACCGAGCCAGAGCTGGCGGGCGGCGTGTTATGTGCCACGTTTTGTTTCCCATTGGGCGTACCGCTCAGCTGGGGAGTTGGAGATTTCATAAAAAGAAGGTTTGAGTGGAGAGCACACCTTTTCCTTCACATACAGTTATCTTAGACCATCTACTAGTATAATAGTTTGCACAAAAATACTCTACACTCTTTATAGGTTATTGTTATGTTGTTGTTTTTTTTTTTACTTCTCATCAGATTGTGCATTCAACTAATATACACTAATAGTGTGTTTATTATTATGTTTTATAGTATTATTTCGTAAAATATTGGGTAAAACAATTATAGTCACTAGTATAGTCTATTATATTATTGGGGTTTATAGCAGTTTGTGGTCTAATAGTATCATGCTTTATGAGTGGTGTTCTATGTAGTGATGATTAGGCAATAAAATATGCTTTGGGTGTTTATAGCAGTTTGTGGTCTACTAGTATCATGCTTTATGGGTGGTGTTCTATGTAGTGATGATTAGGCCATAAAATATGCTTTTGGTTTATTGCTAACAAAATATACTTTGCTCTACCGCTGTAGTGCAATACATGGTGAAACTTACATACACCGTTAATAAAGTATTGATGGAAGAAGAAGTAAGAGGAAGAATTGTGGAGGTAATGAACAGTGAGACAATGTATAGCCTCCGGGATGGCGGCAGCGTTTCTGTTATTAATATATAATAAGACAATAGGAAAATATGTTGTTGTCTCTACCTGTATTATTACCTTTGCGATAGCATGGTTAAATTTGTGGAGGACAGAGGAAGGAGCAGGAGGTTAGGAAGGGATTTGTAGTGGGAGAGATAGTGTCTGTGATCCTCGGATCACCACTCCTCGGATTATGTCAGTTCAAGTTTAGAAGCTCAATCAACTTTCCCTGATTACGAATTGGCAACCTTTCGATTTACAACAGGTACCTACGTACTGCTACAGTAGGTAGGTGAACAGGGACCAAGGGGGCTAGGAAGAGTGTCCAAACAACTTGCCTGTGTGATGTAGTCGTGGCCAGAATTAGGTTAGGATACAGACACATCTGGCTAGTTAGTAACGCTGTACCCATACCGGAACACTCAGCATGTAAACTTTGTGATACACCTTTAAAGCACTATATTATTGAATGTGACACTGTCAAAGACATCTTGAACTATGTCATTACTTCATTGAGGACATTACATTCTTGCTGTTTATCCCAAATTGGCTAGCCCACACACTGATTAGTCAACAGTTAGAATATGACTCCAATGTATGCTGCTGGTAAATGTGTACTGTCAATGAACCAGAGTGAAAATAAGGTCTCATCCCTTGCTGCTGCTGCTGCTAAAGCTGCTTCTTGCGCCCTTCTAAGTCCCGTTTAAGTCCCCCACCCCAGGCCCCCACAACCGCCCTTCACATCTACACCATTCTAAAACATTTACACTCAATTTCCACAGAGTGTTATCCTGCAAAACGTTGATGTCGTATATTTCTCTCTTTAAGTGATATCCTGTGGCTCCGAAAGGAGCCTGTTTGGTTAGGTTGTCTTGTGTGAACGAACCTTGGGTTCTTATTTCTTCTCTGTCTTCTTGGGGAGGAGCACAGCTTGGATGTTAGGAAGGACACCCCCTTGGGCAATGGTGACTCCAGACAGGAGCTTGTTCAGCTCCTCGTCATTGCGAATGGCAAGCTGAAGATGACGCGGGATAATGCGGGTCTTCTTGTTGTCGCGGGCGGCGTTACCGGCCAGCTCGAGCACTTCTGCTGCCAGGTACTCCATGACGGCTGCAAGGTACACAGGTGCACCTGCACCAACACGCTCAGCATAGTTGCCTTTACGCAAGAGACGGTGGATCCTACCCACGGGGAACTGGAGTCCGGCCCTGCTAGAACGGGACTTTGACTTGCCCTTCACCTTGCCTCCCTTGCCGCGTCCTGACATGTTGCTGCTGCTGCTTTTCGTGATAGGAGTTAAATTTCCGCCCGCCACCTTGGTCTTTTATACCAAGCTCAGGATCAGGCCAGGTGGCCGTCTCGCGGACCCAACCAATGTAAGAGAGCCGTAGCTGCAGCCAGTCTGATCCTGAGCGGCCCGCTCGGTATATAAGGAAAAGTTAGTCGGGCCAGTTTTCAATTCTCTCGCTCCGCGCCACGAGTAACTGTGCCGCCATGCCTCCCAAAACTTCCGGAAAGGCTGCCAAGAAGGCTGGAAAGGCCCAGAAGGCCATTGCCAAGGGTGACAAGAAGAAGAAGCGCAGGAGGAAGGAAAGCTACAGCATCTGCATCTACAAGGTACTGAAGCAAGTGCACCCCGACACAGGAGTCTCCTCCAAAGCTATGTCCATCATGAACTCTTTCGTGAACGACATCTTCGAGCGCATCGCTGCCGAGGCTTCCCGCCTGGCGCACTACAACAAACGCTCCACCATTACAAGTCGGGAAATCCAGACAGCTGTCCGACTCTTGCTGCTCGGTGAACTGGCCAAGCATGCCGTGTCTGAGGGCACCAAGGCTGTCACCAAGTACACCTCTTCCAAGTAAGAGGTTACTTGTGCACAACAAACACGCCATCCCACTACTACAACTTAATCGGCTCCATCGGAGCCACAGTTACGTGTTAAAGAGACAGTTACCGACAGTGATATATTGAGAGGGAAATAAATAAATAAAAAAATTATAATAATCTGCATTCTCTATTGGCGTAGAAACCGGACTAAATCGAAACATAATAAATAAATAAATAAATTCTGCGTGGAGTAGTTGTACACCCACTGCAAAGTGACATACATGGAGTGTGTTTGGGCTTCATTTCTTGTTTGCAGCACGCCTATTTCATGTAAACAATTTATTTTTTATTTTTTTATTGTATGTTCTTTTATTTTATTTATTTATTTACTTACTTATTCTTTATATATTTATTTGTTACTAGCTCTTGTTTGTTGCACCCACCCACCTCCCGAATTGATGACCTACTATACAATCGTACCTCCACGAATGTTACCAACTTACCGTTAGGCGATTTGGGTAACCGAAAATAACGCTCTCCGACCACCAACCATTTCGATTGTCATGAAAATTATCTTCAGAACAGTTCTTTGGCCCTGAGAAGGGCCGAGTTATAGATGTCTGGTAGGTTTTGTTGTGCTTTTTGTTTTTCCCCAAGGAAGAGGACTTAAGCACGCTCTCCGCGGATGCGCCGGGCCAGCTGGATGTCCTTGGGCATGATGGTAACGCGCTTGGCGTGAATGGCACACAGGTTGGTGTCCTCGAAAAGACCCACCAGGTAAGCCTCAGAGGCTTCCTGCAGAGCCATGACGGCAGACGACTGGAAGCGCAGGTCAGTCTTGAAATCCTGGGCGATCTCACGCACCAGGCGCTGGAAGGGCAGCTTCCTGATGAGTAGCTCTGTGCTCTTCTGGTAACGAAGGATCTCACGAAGGGCGACGGTTCCGGGCCTGTAACGATGGGGCTTCTTGACACCACCGGTGGCTGGGGCGGACTTGCGAGCTGCCTTGGTGGCAAGCTGCTTCCGTGGAGCCTTGCCTCCAGTGGACTTGCGGGCAGTCTGTTTAGTACGGGCCATCTCGACGACGAAATAGTCAATACGGGCGGCCCGGTTGTTTGTTGTTGTTGTATAGATTGTCGGACCGTAGTCCGACACGGGCCTTTGCCTATAGGCGGCCCGTTTGGTGGTTCCGGCTGGAGCTCCAGGAGCAGCCAGACCGGATTGGGATGGAGGTGGTCCCACCTGCAGATTGGAGGGATACTGCAGGTTGCAAGTGTGAGCGGACCCCCGATCAGTGGACGCTTACCACCGGCCCCCACTCTTGGACGTGGTCAGCCTCGGAGTGGCGCGCCCCCCGAACTGGGGTCCGCACTTGCTGGGAGAGGATGCTTTCTAAGCTATCTGGGTGGTGGGTATCGTGTGATAACCCGGAGTAGGTGGTGAATGTGGTCTGTATGGGCCTTTCGGGTTAGAGTGGCCGCTGGGAGATTTGAGTTCTGTTTCGGAGGCTTTGTGTGACCTCGCAGTCGAGGAGATAGTGTTCAAGTGGGTTGGCTGCTGGCTCCTGACAGTAGGTGCAATCCATGACGTCATTTCCGATCATCTGCCAGGAGCACTTGTACCCTAGTCGTAGTCGATGAAGGCTGACTTGGGTTTGTCTTGGAGTTTTCTTGTCTGCGAAAGGTGGTTTCCCTTTTGTGGCCGCCAGGTACCATTTGGCTGATTGGGAACCAGCGTTGAGTGCATGAAGGAAGCTCTTTTTGATGTGGAGCTTGGTAGTCTTTCTGAGGTGATTTTTGATCTGTTGCACACTTGCTGGAACTTGGATGTGTACGCTACTGGAACGTGTAGCTGCCTTGGCTGCTTCGTCTGCCACGTCGTTTCCTCCGATCCCTACATGACTGGGAATCCAGTGTAAGACGATTGGTCGGTTTTGGCTTTGGAATTCCTGTAGCTGCGCGAGGATCGAGGTGATGATGTGGACGTTGTCTCTTGGTTGACTGTGTTGCAGCGCTTGCATGGCCGATTTCGAGTCCGTGTGAATTATGACGGACTTGTTGTGTTGTGTTGCAGCGTGTTGTAGGGCCTTTGAGATTGCTACCAGTTCTGTTTGTAGGGTGGAGCAGTCGTTGGAAAGTCTCCATTTGAGGGTCTGACCTTGGGTGTAGAAGGCCGCTCCGGATCTGTGATGTTTTGGGTCCACCGAGCCGTCTGTGAAGTATGATGCTGCATCAGCCGGTGTCTCGGTGGCTATGGCATGGAGAGTTGTTCTTTTGAGGTCCTCCTTCTGGAGGTTGGCTTTACTATCGCCGAGGTCGGTGAATTTGAGTGTGGCTGGTGGAGGGCTCCATGGTGGAGGAACAGTGTAACCATTGTCTCGTGTGTCTTGGTTATTCTTGACGAGTGTTTCTGCTTGCAGGTGTCGGATGACCTCGCTTGCCTCATGCGACCAGGTGGCCCCTCGCACTCTGTGGTCGAGGTGGAGGGAGGCACTGATTCGAATCTTGGCAGCTGTGGGCTTGTCTGCTCTGCAGATTTTGGCGAGGAGGCCGGCTGTCACCTGCTTGACTCGTACTGCCAGGGGTGGTAGCTCGGTTTCCATTTGCAGATTGCAAATTCTGGTCCACATGGGTGCTCCGAGCATGGTCCTGAGAGCATTGTTTTGAATGACTTCTAGCTTAGCTATTTGGTCTTCTCTCAGTCCAATGAGTGCTGGAGCACTGTAATCTACCAACGATCTGATGGCGGCTGTGTAGTAGGCTTTGAGCACATGAAGGTTTGCTCCTGCGGATTTGCTGGTGAGCGACCTCATTATATTGTGTCTGCTCTTCGTCCTGTGCCTGAGATACTCGAGTTGCGGCTTGAAGGTGAGTTTCTGGTCAAACCAGATTCCAAGACACTGGTGGGCGTTGGTCCAGACTACCGGCGTGTTTTGTATGGAGAGCGTCTTGTCTGGTGTGTCTGTGCAGATGTCCATCGCTTTCGACTTGGCTGGATTTATCTTGAGTCCAAGTCTGTTGCACTCCTCTTCTATAAGTTGGAGTGCGTGTTGCGTGTTGGCTAGTCTGTTCGATCCTCTTACTATAAGCTGTAAGTCGTCTGCATAGCATAGGAGCTTGGCTGTTTGTCTGAAGGGAAGTTTGACTAGATTTTCCATCAGGACGTTGAACAGCATTGGACTGAGGATGCCTCCTTGTGGGGTTCCGTTTTCATGGACCCTGTAGCTTGAGGTTGCTCCCTGAAAGCGTACTCGTGCTTCTCTCTGTGTGGGGTAGTTCTGGATCCACCCCAGCAACCTTCCTTTGACGCCTTTTTTAGCGAGCGTAGTTGTAATGGCCAAAGGATTTGCTAGTTCGAAGGCTTTCTCCAGGTCGAGGAAGACCACCAGAGCTGGTTTGTTGTCCACTGTGCTGAGTATCTCGGCGATGTTGTTGCCTGTGCCGGTGTTCTCGGTGTAAGCAAAGATGTGAGGGTGTGGGCTGCCTACTTTCCATTTGAGTCGGTTGAGAGCCATTCTTTCTCCGGTCTTCGCTATGCAGCTGAGAAGGGAGATGGGCCTCGGCTTGTCTGGTTCTCTGGGCTTCGGAATGGGCTGTATATCTGCCTTCTTCCATTCCGGTGGGAGTCTTTGTGCTGTCCACGCAGCATTGATGGCTTGCAGCAGAGCCTCGTGTCCAGCTGTACCGGCATGAGAGAGCATGGAGTAGGTTATCCTGTCGGCCCCTGGAGCTGTATCCTTGCTTCGTTTTAGCGACTTCTGGAGTTCTTGCTGGTTGAATGGTCTGTCAGTGTCATCTTCGCTGTTGCAGGCCTCTTCGATCATCTGGAGTCTGACCTGTCGCAGACGCCGTTGTGTCTCCTCCGCCTGTCTCGGGAGGTTCTTCGTTGCTGCTCGGTCAGAGAACAGTTTTGCAAGTCTCTCGGCTTCCTCTTCTGGGTTGGGATGAGTTGGTGGTGGTGGTGTTGCCTTCCCAGATGCCCTTCGGATCTGGGCCCACATCTTGCCAAGGGTGGTGTGCTCGTTGAGTTCGGAGCACCACTTGAGCCAGCTTGCGTTTTTAATTTCTTTCTTCTCTTCCCTGGTATCCTTGACTATGACTTGCAGGAGATGTCTGTTTGTTGCCGTGGGATGTCTCCTGTAGTTTCTTCGGGCCATGTTCACTCTGTGGTTGAGTTCTTTCACCCTGGGACAGTAGTACCAGTAATCATTGTACTGTCTTGATGTGGGTTTTGTTTTTGGGATAGCCTCTTCTGCCGCTAGGTGAAACGCCTCGACCAATTGGTGGTGGAGGGTTGTCTCATCCGCGGGTGCTGCGCCGGCCGGCTGTGATTTTTCGCGCCACTTAGCCAGGTGTTTCTTGAAGAGTCCCCAGTCTGCCTTTGAGTGTTGTATCTCCATCTCGGGGGGGGTGGAGTGGGGAGTTTGTTCACCTTCAGCGTTGTTAGGGTGGCGAAGTGGTCACTGGTCAGCGTGGGGTGTATCTGCCAGGAGGCCGAAGGCTGTAGTGCACTGGAGACGAAGGTTAGATCTAGCCTTCCTCCCCTAGTGTGGGTGGGCTCTCCGGTGTTCAGGAGGCAGATCTCAGGTGTATCTTGAAAGGTGGTGTATAGGTGTAGGCCGTCTTCATTTGTGGGGCTTGCCGAGCTTAGGAAGGGATGATGTGCGTTGAAATCCCCTCCTATGAGTGTGGCGTGGTCGGCGGCCGAAGCAAATAATTGAGTAACCTCCAGTGAGCCCCTTGGGTTCTTGTAGATGTTGTGAACAGTTAATTCCCGTTCTTGGAGGGTTACTTTGACGGCCTGTGTCTCGATGTTTTCCCCACATGGAAATTGCTGCGTGACATCGGCGGAGGGTATGCTTGACTTGACCAAGATCATACATCCTCTTGTTGACGCCTGCGTGAAATGCCTCCTGCATGTCTTGTAACCGCTGAATTTGAAACAGTGGTGTTCTTGTAGAAGTGTTTCTTGTAGGAGTATGATGTCAAGCTTGTCCTTGGCTGCTGCTTCTTGTAGGAGGTGTTTCTTGTTTTTGATGCCCTGAGCATTCCATGTTAGGATGTTCAGGGTGCTGACGTTTTCCACCACTGTTTCATCGGGGACTTCTGGTGGTCCTCGATGGAGATGTCCAAGTTCGATTCCAACTGGATCAGGTCCATGTCTTCGTGTTCTGTGGTTTTTGCCTTCTGGGCCGTGGTTCGGTTCAGGGGAGTTGAAACGTCCAGTTTCTTTCTGGGAGCTGTCGGTATCTTGGGAGCTGTCGGTGTCTTGGGTTCTCTGGTGGCCTTCTTCGGTGTAGAGTGTACCTCGGCTGTTACTCGTGTGCGGACCGGCGTGGCTTCCTCCACTGAGGTGTCTGGAGCTGTGGCGACTTGCCCGAGGACGCTCCCCATGAGTAATTGGAGCTGTGTGGGTTGGATCTTGTGGCCCAGTAGTCCGGCTAGGCCCTCCGCGAAGGTTGTCAGTACCTTGGCTAGGTCTGATAAGTGTATCATTCCTTCTGGTGCCTTGGTGTGTGCTTCTTTTGTCTTGCTCGTGGTTGTCGTTGTCTGCTGCTTGGGTGGCTGAGGTGTGGCTGTAGTGAGGCCAGGAAACTGGGCTGCACTTTGGGTATTGACTGGCTGAGGAGGTTGTCTTTGTTGTTTGGGCCTTTGGGTTCCCCACACGAAGGTACTTGGTGGGGCTGGTGTGTAGGCGGTGGGGGCCGGTCTTGCTGCTGGTCGGTTTGCCTGGACCCTCTTTGTTCTCTCGGAGCATCCAGGATTCCAGGCGTGGTGTTTGCCCCCGCAGTTGGCACACTTGGGGGCAATTTTTTCCCCATTCTTCAGCTTGGTGAGGCAGGAGTGTGTGCCGTGCTTCTGTGCGCAGACTGCGCAGATTTCCTTGTATGTGCACCTTGTCTGATGGTGCCCGTACTTCTGGCATCTGAAGCACCGCAGGGGCTCTGGGACGAAGGGCCTCACTTCGTAGATCCCCCAGGTTTTGAGGTCTATGGTGCTGGGGGGTGAGCCGTAGTGCGTTATGAGCACTTGTTTCGTGGTGGCCGTCTTGTCGGACAGGGGAGAGCATCTCTCGGCTTTTAGGATCTTCGGGTGGTTCTCCAGGGGTTCGAGAGGTAGTTCCTTTGGGTACCGGAGGACTACCGACTTCATCAGTTTCTGGGCGGGGTCTAGCTTGGTTGAAGTAGTGGTGGTGGTGCTTTGCAGGTAAGTGTCGAGGGTGGTGGCGGAGTTCTTGTCTTTGGGGTGAACGATCATCTCCCCCTTTAGGTTGGGCCGCACTGAGAACTTGGCCAGTGGATTTAGCTTTTCCATCTCTGTGACGGCGGCATATGTTGTTTTTGCGTCCGTTTTCGTGATCCGGAATTTTGGCAGTGTCGTTGGAGGTAAGCTGGTGGTGGTGATGGGTGCCTTTGGGGCTGCTTGACGGCATTCGTTTCCCGAAAAAGCACGTCGGCGTTTCTTGTTTTCTACCTTCGTCCAGTTGTCCTCAGTAGCGGTAGCAGTGGTGGTGGTGGTGGAGGTGGTGGTGGTGGTGGAGTTGTTGGAGGTGGTGGCAGAGTTCCTAGTTTTCAGGGCTTCATTGAAGGCGCGTAACTGGTCTGCTTTCTCTGTGCGAAGCCTGTCGTGGTTCGGGTCGTCAGGTTGGCGGTTCAGGCGGGGATCGCGGTTAGGAGGGCGTACGCGCTCCATAACCGGGTTTTTTTATTTTTTTTTTATTTTTTTTTTTATCCTACCTATTCCGGTTGAGTAAATAGCAAAGGAATTACAGCACTCCCCACTAGCTGGTGGTCGTAGAGTGGTTCCTGAGCTTCTCTCACGGAGCCCCGATTGGGGAAGCCTTCTTCCTAGTGTATGTGACTGCTCACTTATAGACGTGAGCTAAGTGTGCCTATTTGGGAAGGATAAGGATTGCTACCCTCTTTCCAGGTGGACCCGCACGATCACGGTTTTCCTGGAAAGACTCGGCTGGGGAGGGTTTTGCTCCGACCCCCTTTCGTGTTCACAATCTCCTGGGAGGGAGGTGAACAGTTACAGGGGGGACCGCAGGACGAATACACTTTTGAGGGTGCAGGTCCCTAGGCCAGAGCGAAAAAGGAAAAATAGTAGTAGAAGGAAAAGGGCTCAAACCACGCCGGGAATATCGCGCTATAACTGCTCTCCAGCTGGAGTGTGGGTCACTCACACCACCAGTGGGGAGGGCAAGCTAATGCTCGATAAACCAAGGTTGTTGTGTTGTTGTATAGATTGTCGGACCGTAGTCCGACACGGGCCTTTGCCTATAGGCGGCCCGTTTGGTGGTTCCGGCTGGAGCTCCAGGAGCAGCCAGACCGGATTGGGATTGGAGGTGGTCCCACCTGCAGATTGGAGGGATACTGCAGGTTGCAAGTGTGAGCGGACCCCCGATCAGTGGACGCTTACCACCGGCCCCCACTCTTGGACGTGGTCAGCCTCGGAGTGGCGCGCCCCCCGAACTGGGGTCCGCACTTGCTGGGAGAGGGTGCTTTCTAAGCTATCTGGGTGGTGGGTATCGTGTGATGACCCGGAGTAGGTGGTGAATGTGGTCTGTATGGGCCTTTCGGGTTAGAGTGGCCGCTGGTGTTGTGTGTGTTTCTTGGGAGATTTGAGTTCTGTCTCGGAGGCTTTGTGTGACCTCGCAATCGAGGAGATAGTGTTCGAGTGGGTTGGCTGCTGGCTCCTGACAGTAGGTGCATTCCGTGACGTCATTTCCGATCATCTGCCAGGGGCACTTGTACCCTAGTCGTAGTCGGTGAAGGCTGACTTGGGTTTGTCTTGGAGTTTTCTTGTCTGCGAAAGGTGGTTCCCCTTTTGTGGCCGCCAGGTACCATTTGGCTGATTGGGAACCAGCGTTGAGTGCATGAAGGAAGCTCTTTTTGATGTGGAGCTTGCTAGTCTTTCTGAGGTGATTCTTAATCTGTTGCACGCTTGCTGGAACTTGGATGTGTACGCTACTAGAACGTGTAGCTGCCTTGGCTGCTTCGTCTGCCACGTCGTTTCCTCCGATCCCTACATGACTGGGAATCCAGTGTAAGACGACTGGTCGGTTTTGGCTTTGGAATTCCTGTAGCTGCGCGAGGATCGAGGTGATGATGTGGGCGTTGTCTCTTGGTTGACTGTGTTGCAGCGCTTGCATGGCCGATTTCGAGTCCGTGTGAATTATGACGGACTTGTTGTGTTGTGTTGCAGCGTGTTGTAGGGCCTTTGAGATTGCTACCAGTTCTGTTTGTAGGGTGGAGCAGTCGTTGGAAAGTCTCCATTTGAGGGTCTGACCTTGGGTGTAGAAGGCCGCTCCGGATCTGTGATGTTTTGGGTCCACCGAGCCGGCTGTGAAGTATGATGCTGCATCAGCCGGTGTCTCGGTGGCTAT
>NW_024755695.1:0-25887 GCF_018991925.1 Homarus americanus
TGGTTATCTAATCAACCTTCCGGAAAGTGAATGTTTCTACATTTTACGATACAAATTTCCGTTTTCTATGATAATCTATTTTTCAGGAAGTTGTTTATCTAACTCAACTTCGCGGAGAAAATGAATGTTTCCATTTTTGTGATACCAAATTTCACGTTTCTCAAATAATAATCTATTTTCTGAGCAGATTTGATTTATATAACCAATTTTTCGGAGAAAGTAGATATTTCCATTTTTTTATGATACAAATTTTCCGTTTTCTATGATAATCTATTTTCGGAAGATTTGGTTTATCTAACTCCTTTCGGAAAGTAGATATTTCCCATTTTTGTGATACCAAATTTCGTTTTCTCTGATAATCTGTATGAAATTTGGTAATATTTTAAAATTCAATCTATTCCCCAATCGATAATCTACTTTCGAAAAATGAAAAATCTATCTACTTTTTAAGGAAAAGTGAACTCTTAACTTTCGGAAAGTAGATATTTATTTTTATGTACAAATTTGCGTTTTCTTAGTAATTATTTTCGATGTTGTTTGTCTAACTCAACTTTCTTGGGAAAGTATATATTTCCAATTTTATGATGATTTAGTTTTCTGTGATAATCTGTTTTCAGGGGATTTGTTTATCTTAACTTTCGGAGTAGATATTTCATTTTTTTAGTGCAAATTTTCGTTTTCTGATGTAATCTATTTTAGGAAAGTTTGTTTATTTCAACTTTTGGAAAGTAGATATTCCCATTTTTTATATACAAATTTCGTTTTCTGATAATCTATTTTCGGCAAATTTGGTTTATCTATCAACTTTCGGAAAGTAGATATTTCCCATTTTTTAGATACAAATTTTCCCGTTTTCTGTGATAATCTTTTTTTCGGAAAGTTTGTTTGTCTCTATCAACTTTCATGAAGTAGATATTTCCTTTTTATGATACAAATTTCTCCGTTTTCTGTGATAATCTATTTCGGAAATTTGGTTTATCTAATTAACTTTCGGTAGATGTTTCCCACATTTTTTATGATAGAAATTTCGTTTTTCTATGATAATCTATTGGGAAAATTGTATCACATCTTTCGCGGAAAGTAGATATTTCCCATTTTTTATGATGCAAATTTCCCGTTTTCTATGATAATCTATTTTCGGATAAATTTGGTTTATCTAACAACTTTCGGAAATAGATGTTTCCCATTTTTTATGATAAATTTTGGTTTTCTGTGATAATCTATTTTCTGGAAAGTTGTTTATCTAACTTTTCGCGGAAAGTAGATATTTCCCATTTTTTATGATACAAATTTCCGTTTTCTATGATAATCTATTTTTCTGAAAATTTGGTTATCTAATAACTTTCTGGAAAGTAGATATTTCCATTTTTATGATACAAATTTCCGTTTTCTGATAATCTGTTTTCGGAAAGTTGTTTGTCTGGTTCAACTTTCCGGAAAGTAGATATTTCCCATTTTTTATGATACAAATTTCTCGTTTTTCTGTGATAATCTATTTTCGGCAAATTTAGTTTATCTATCCAACTTTCGGGAAGTAGATATTTTCCATTTTTTGTGATACAAATTTCCGTTTTCTATGATAATAAATATTTTCAGGGTTGTTTATCTAACTCAACTTTCTTGGTAGATATTTCCCATTTTTTTGATACAAATTTCCGTTTTTCTGTGATAATCTATTTTCGTAAAATTTGGTTTATCTAATAACTTTCGGAAAGTAGATATTTCCCATTTTTATGATACAAATTTCCGTTTTCTATTGATAATCTATTTTTCGGGAAAGTTGTTTATCTAACTCAACTTTCCGGAAAGTAGATATTTCATTTTTTATGATACAAATTTCCGTTTTCTATGATAATCTGTTTTCGGCAAATTTGGTTTATCTACTCAACTTTCGATGAATATTTCCCATTTTTTGTGATACAAATTTCCGTTTTCTATGATAATCTATTTTCGGAAAATTTGTTTATCTATCAACTTTCACGGAAAGTAGATATTTCATTTTTTTGATACAAATTTCCCGTTTTCTGTGATAATCTATTTTGCCCAGAATTTGGTTTATTTAATAACTTTCGGAAAATCTATTTCCCATTTTATGATACAAATTTGTTTTCTATGATAATCTATTTTCGGGAGAATTGTTTATTAACTCAACTTTCATGGAAAGTAGATATTTCATTTTATGATACAATTTCCGTTTTCTATGATAATCTATTTTCGGGAAATTTGTTTATCTAACTCAACTTTCGCGGAAGTAGATATTTCCCATTTTTATGATACAAATTTCCCGTTTTCTATGATAATCTATTTTCGGCAAATTTGTTTATCTAACCAACTTTCCCGGAAGTAGATATTTCCCATTTTATGATACAAATTTCCGTTTTCTATGATAATCTATTTTCGGAAAGTTGTTTATCTATCTCAACTTTCGCGGAAAGTAGATATTTCCCATTTTTATGATACAAATTTCCCGTTTTCTGTGATAATCTATTTTCGGCAAATTTGGTTTATCTAACCAACTTTCCGGAAGTGGATATTTCCATTTATGATTAGATTCCTTTGTAATCTATTTTCGAAGGATTTTATCTGCTTTGGAAAGTGGATATTTCCCATTTTTTGTGATACGAGTTTCCCGTTTTCTATGATAATCTACTTGCTAATTGGTTGTCTATCAAATTTCGAAAATCTATTCCCCGAAATTTATGATACTGTTTCCGTTTTCTATGAAAATCTATTTTCGGGAAAGTTGAATATCTATCAACTTTCCGGAAGTAGATATTTCCCATTTTTTATGATACAAATTTCCTTTTTCTGCTTATTATCATTTTCCGGAAAGTTGTTTATCTAACAACTTTCGCGGAAAGTAGATATTTCCCATTTTTATGATACAAATTTCCGTTTTCTATGATAATCTATTTTCGGCAAATTTGGTTTATCTATTTCAACTTTCCCGGAAAGTAGATATTTCCCATTTTTATGATACAAATTTCGTTTTCTGTGATAATCTATTTTCGGGAAAGTTGTTTATCTAACTTTCATGGTAGATATTTCCCATTTTTATGATACAAATTTCCGTTTTCTGTGATAATCTATTTTCAGCAAGTTTGTTTATCTAACCAACTTTCGGAAGTAGATATTTCCCATTTTTATGATACAAATTTCGTTTTTCTGTGATAATCTATTTTCGGAAAATTTGGATTTATCTAACAACTTTCTGATAGATATTTCCCATTTTGTGATACAATTTCCCGTTTTCTATGATAATCTACTTCGTAAAATTAGTTATATTTCCCCAAAATTCGAAAATCTATTCCCGAAAAATCGATAATCTACTTTCGAAAGAAAAATCTATCTACTTTTGGAAAGTGAGCTCCAACTTTCGGAAGTAGATATTTCCCCATTTTATGATACAAATTTTGTTTTCTATGATAATCTATTTTCGGGAAGTTGTTTATCTAACTCAACTTTCGCGGAAAGTAGATATTTCCCATTTTTTATGATACAAATTTCCGTTTTCTGTTCTAATCTTATTTTTTGGAAATTTGGTTATCTACTTAACTTTTCGGAAAATAGATATTTCCCATTTTATGATACAAATTTCCCGTTTTCTATGATAATCTATTTTCGGGAAAGTTGTTTATCTAACAACTTTCATGGAAAGTAGATATTTCCCATTTTTATGATACAAATTTCCCTTTTTCTATGATAATCTATTTTCGGGAAATTTGTTTATCTATCTCTTTCACGGAAAGTAGATATTTATTTTTTATGATACAATTTTCCCGTTTTCTTGATTTTTTTAGGTGTTTTATCTATCCTCTTTCGGAGTAGATATTTCCCATTTTTGTGATACAAATTTCGTTTTCTATGATAATCTACTTCGTAAATTTTAGTATTATTTCCCAAATTGAAAATCTATTCCCCGAAAAATCATTGTCTCTTTCTAAGTAGAAAATCTCTACTTTTCGGGAAATTGATTACCAACTTTCCGGAAAGTAGATATTTCCCATTTTTATGATACAAATTTCCCGTTTTCTACTGATAATCTATTTTCGGAAAGTTGTTTATCTATCAACTTTCGGAAATAAGATATTTTCATTTTTTGATACAAATTTCGTTTTCTGTGATAATCTATTTTCGGAAATTTGTTTATCTAACTCAACTTTGAAGTAGATATTTCCATTTTTTATATCAATTTTCGTTTTCTATGATAATCTATTTTCGGAAATTTGGTTTATCTATCCAACTTCGGAAAGTAGTATTTCCCATTTTTATGATACAAATTTCCCGTTTTCTATGATAATCTATTTTTCAGGAGTTGTTTATCTAACAACTTTCATGAGTAGATATTTCCATTTTTATGATACAAATTTCCTTTTTCTGATAATCTATTTTCCGTGAATTTGGTTTATCTAACAACTTTCGGAAAGTAGATATTTCCATTTTTATGATACAAATTTTCCGTTTTCTGTGATAATCTATTTTCGGGAAGAGTTGTTTATCTAACTAACTTTCTTGGAAGTGAATGATTTCCCATTTTTATGATACAAATTTCCGTTTTCTATGATAATCTATTTTCATACCAATTTTGGTTTTCTAATAACTTTCGGGAAAGTAGATATTTTCCATTTTTTATGATACAAATTTCCCGTTTTCACCGTATGATAATCTATTTTCGGAAAATTTGATTTATCTAATTTCTTGGAAATAGATATTTCCCATTTTGTGATACAATTTCCCGTTTTCCTATGATAATCTACTTCGCAAAATTAGGTATATTTCCCCCAAAATTCGAAAATCTATTTGAAAATCGATGATACTAATTTCGAATGTAGAAATCTATCTCCATTCGGGAAGTTGAATAACCATCTTTCCGGAAAGTAGATATTTCTACATTTTATGATACAAATTTCCGTTTTCTGCATTAATCTATTTGCGGGAAAAGTTGTTTTTATCCTAACTTTCGAGAAGTAGATATTTCCCATTTTTATGATACAATTTTCCCGTTTCTATGATAATCTATTTTATTAAATTTGGTTATCTAACTTTTCGGGAAGTAGATGGTATTTTATTATACAATTTTCGTTTTTGATGAGTCTATTTTTAGGAAAGTTGTTTGTCTATTCAACTTTAGTTGATAGATATTTCCATTTTTTGATACAAATTTCCCGTTTTTCTGTGAGTAATCTATTTTTAGGAAATTTGTTTATCTGTCAATTTTCGGAAAGTGGATGTTTCTTTTTTTTTATATTTCCGTTTTCTATGATAATCTATTTTCTTGGTAAATTTTTAACAGGTGATAATCTTTCGGAAGTATATTTCTATTTTTAGAGTAGAAAATCGATCTGTTTTTCAGGAAGTTGATAACTCAACTTTCCGTAAAGTAGATCATTTTTTATGATACAAATTTTTCTGTGATAGTATTTTTTCGGAAATTTGTTTTATCTGTCTAACTTTCGCTTAGTAGATATTTCCATTTTTTGATACAAATTTAGTTTTCTATGATAATCATTTTCGGAAAATTTGTTTTGTGTAACTTAACTTTCCGGAAAGTGGATGTTTTCCCATTTTTTTTTTTTTTGTGATGGGGAATTTCCGTTTTCTGTGATTAATCTATTTCGCGAAATTAGGTTAATATTTCTACGGAGTTGAAATCTGCTTCTGAAAAATCGGTAATCTACTTTTGAAAAGTAAGAAAATATATCTAAAGTAGAATAACCAGATTTCGGAAAGTAGATATTTCCATTTTATGATACAGGTTCCGTTTTTATGATAATCTATTTTCGGGAGGGTTGTTTGTCTAACTCCAACTTTCGCGGAAAGTAGATTTTTCCCATTTTGTATTTTAAATTTTCCGTTTTCTATGATAATCTATTTTCGGCAAGTTCAAGTTTATTAACCAATAGCTTTTCGGGAAGTAGATATTTTCCATTTTATGATACAAATTTCCGTTTTCTGTGATAATCTATTTTAAATTTTAGTTTATCTATCTTTTAGTGAATATCATTTTTTGTGATACAGAATTTCCGGTTTTCTATGATAATCTACTTGCGTAAAATTAGGTAATATTTCCCCAAAATTCGAAATCTATTCCCCGAAAATTGATAATCTACTTTCTCGAAAAGTGGAAAATCTATCTACTTTTCGGAAAGTGAATAACCAACTTTCTGGAAAGTAGATATTTCCCATTTTATGATACAAATTTCCCGTTTTCTGCTAGTAATCTATTTTCGGAAAAGGTTGTTTTATCAACAACTACTTGGAAGGTATGAATATTCCCATTTTTATGATAAATTTCCCGTTTCTATGATAATCTATTTCAGCAAATTTGGTTATCTGTAACTTTCCCGGAAAGTAGATATTTCCCATTTTATTATAAAAATTTCGTTTTCTATGATAATCTATTTTCGGAAAGTTGTTTATCTAACCAACTTTCGTGGAAAGTAGATATTTCCCATTTTATGATACAAATTTCCCGTTTTCTGATAATCTATTTTCGGCAAATTTGGTTATCTAACCAACTTTCCCGGAAGTAGATATTTCCCATTTTTATGATACAAATTTCCCTTTTCTATGATAATCTTTTTTCCGGAAAATTGGTTATCTATAACTTTCGGAAAGTAGATATTTCTATTTTTGTGATACAAATTTCCGTTTTCTATGATAATCTGCTTTAACTAAATTGGTAATATTTCCCCAAAATTCGAAAATCTATTCCCGAAAATCGATAATCTTCCCGAAAAGTAGAAAATCTATCTACCTTTTCGGGAAAGTAGATAACCAACTTTCCCGGAAGTAGATATTTCCCATTTTTATGATACAAATTTCCGTTTTCTATGATAATCTATTTTCGGGAAAGTTGTTTATCTAATCTCAACTTTCGCGGAAAGTAGATATTTCCCATTTTTATGATACAAATTTTCCGTTTTCTATGATAATCTATTTTCGGCAAATTTGGTTTATCTAACTCAACTTTCCCGGAAAGTGGAATATTTCCATTTTTAATGATACAAATTTCCGTTCTATGATAATCTGATTTTGGAAAATTTGGTTATCCTAACAACTTGGAAAGTAGATATTTTATTTTTTTGATGCAAATTTCCGTTTTCTGATGATAATCTGTTTCGGGAAAGTTGGTAATATTTCTCAAAATTCGAAAATCTATTCCCCGAATCAATGAAATCTACTTTTCGCTTGAGTAGATCTATTTTTTTCAGGAAAGTAGATCTAACCAACTTTTCAGAAAGTAGATATTTCCCATTTTTATGATGCAAATTCCGTTTTCTGTGATAATCTATTTTCGGGGAAATTTGTTTATCTATCTTCAACTTTCGGGAAAGTAGATATTTCCCATTTTTATTTATAAATTTCCCGTTTTCTGTGATAATCTATTTTCGGCAAATTTGGTTATCTATTTCAACTTTCCCGGAAGATATTTCCATTTTTATGATACAAGTTCCGTTTCATGATAATCTATTTTCGGGAAAGTTGTTTATCTATAATTTTCTCGGAAAGTAGATATTTTCCCATTTTTTTGTAATTCTAAATTTCCGTTTTCTATGATAATCTATTTTCGGCAAATTTGGTTTATCTAATAACTTTCGGTAGTAGATATTTCCCATTTTTATGATACAAATTTCCCTTTTCTATGATAATCTATTTTCCCGGGAAAGTTGTTTATCCTAACTTTCGTGGAAAGTAGATATTTCATTTTATGATACAAATTTCCCGTTTTCTATGATAATCTATTTTCGGCAAATTTGGTTATCTAATAACTTCCAGTAAGTAGATATTTCCCATTTTTATGATACAAATTTCCCGTTTTCTATGATAATCTATTTTCGGGAAGTTGTTTATCTAACCAACTTTCGCGGAAGAGTAGATATTTCCCATTTTTATGATACAAATTTCCGTTTCTATGATAATCTATTTTCATAGAATTTGGTTTATCTAACTCAACTTTCCCGGAAAGTAGATATTTCCCATTTTTTATGATACAAATTTCCGTTTTCTGTATTAATCTATTTTCGGAAAATTTGGTTTATCTAATAAACTTTCCGGAAAGTAGATATTTCCCATGTTTTGTGATACAAATTTCCGTTTTCTGATGATAATCTGCTTCACTAAAGTTAGGTAATATTTCCCAAAATTCGAAAATCTATTCCCCGAAAATCGATAATCTACTTTCCGAAAATCTATCTCTTTTCGGAAAGTAGACTCTTTCTCCCGGAAAGTAGATATTTCCCATTTTTATGATACAAATTTCCGTTTTCTATGATAATCTTATTTTCCGGGAAAGTTGTTTATCTAACTCAACTTTCGCGAGTAGATATTTCATTTTTTATGATACAAATTTCCCGTTTTCTATGATAATCTATTTTCGGCAAATTTTGGTTTATCTAATAACTTTCGGAAAAGTAGATATTTCCCATTTTATGATACAAATTTCCGTTTCTATGATAATCTATTTTCGGGAGAAGTTTGTTTATCTAATAACTTTCATGGAAAGTAGATATTTCTCCATTTTTATGATACAAATTTCCCGTTTTCTATGATAATCTATTTTCGGCAAATTTGGTTATCTAATAACTTTCGGAATTAGATATTTCCCATTTTATGATAAAATTTCCGTTTTCTATGATAATCTATTTTCGGAAAATTTGGTTATCTAACCAACTCCCGGAAAGTAGATATTTCCATTTTGTGATACAAATTTCCCGTTTTCTATGATAATCTACTTCGCAAAATTAGGTAATACCAAAATTCGAAATCTATTCCCCGAAAATCGATAATCTACTTTTGAAAAGTGAAAATCTATCTACTTTTCGGGAAAGTGATAATCAACTTTCCCGGAAAGTAGATATTTCTATTTTATGATACAAATTCCCGTTTTCTATGATAATCTGTTTTCGGGGAAAGTTGTTTATCTAACCAACTTTCATGGAAGAGTAGATATTTCCCATTTTTATGATACAAATTTCCCGTTTTCTATGATAATCTATTTTCGGCAAATTTAGTTTATCTAATAACTTTCGGAAAGTGGATATTTTCCCATTTTTATGATACAAATTTCCCGTTTTCTATGATAATCTATTTTTCGGGAAAGGTTGTTTATCTAACAAATTTCGCGGAAAGTAGATATTTCCATTTTTTTATACAAATTTCCGTTTCTATGATAATCTATTTCGGCAAATTTGGTTTATCTAATAACTTTCGGAAAGTAGATATTTCCCATTTGTTATGATACAAATTTCCCGTTTTCTATGATAATCTATTTTCGGAAAATTTGGTTATCTAACCAACTTTCCCGGAAAGTAGATATTTCCCATTTTTGTGATACAAATTTCCGTTTTCTATGATAATCTACTTATAGAAATTAGGTAATATTTCCCAAAATTCGAAAATCTATTCCACGAAAATCGATAATCTACTTTCGAAAGTAGAAAATCTATCTACTTCGGGAAGAGTAGATAACCAACTTTCCGGAAGGTAGATATTTCCCATTTTATGATACAAATTTCCGTTTTCTATGATAATCTATATCGGGGAAGTTGTTTATCTAACTAACTTTCGTGGAAAGTAGATATTTCCATTTTTTATGATACAAATTTCCGTTTCTATGATACTATTCTAAGCAGAATTTGATTATCTACTCAACTTTCCCGGAAGTAGATATTTCCCATTTTTATGATACAAATTTCCGTTTTCTGCGAGTAATCTATTTTCCGGGGAAAGTTGTTTATCTAACTCAAATTTCGCTGGAAAGTAGATATTTCCCATTTTTATGATACAAATTCCCGTTTTCTATGATAATCTATTTTCGGCAAATTTAGTTTATCCTTAACTTTCGGAAAGTAGATATTCCCATTTTTTATGATACAAATTTCCGTTTTCTATGATAATCTATTTTCGGAAAATTTGGTTATCTAACCAACTTTCCGGAAAGTAGATATTTTCCATTTTGTGATACAATTTTCCGTTTTCTATGATAATCTTCGCCAAAAATTAGGTAATATTTAAAATTCGAAATCTATTCCCCGAAAATCGATAATCTACTCGAAAGTAGAAAATCGATCTACTTTTCAGGAAAGTAGATAACAACTCCGGAAGGATATTCCATTTTATGATACAAATTTCCGTTTTCTATGATAATCTGTTCGGGAAAGTTGTTCATCTAACAACTTTCGCCGGAAAGTAGATATTTCCCATTTTTTGATACAAATTTCCGTTTTCTATGATAATCTGCTTCGCAAAATTAGGTAATATTTCCAAAATTCGAAAATCTATTCCCCGAAAAATCGATAATCTACTTTCGAAAAGTGAAAATCTATCTACTTTTCGGGGAAAGTAGATAATCAACTTTCCGGAAAGTAGATATTTCTATTTTATGATACAAATTTCCGTTTTCTATGATAATCTATTTTCAGAAAAGTTGTTTATCTAACAACTTTTCGTGGAAAGTAGATATTTCCATTTTTTATGATACAAATTTCCGTTTTCTATGATAATCTATTTTCGGCAAATTTGGTTTATCTATAACTTTCGGAAAGTAGATATTTCCCATTTTTATGATACAAATTTCCCGTTTTCTATGATAATCTATTTGCAGGAGAAGTTGTTTATCTAACTTCAACTTTCGTTGAAGTAGATATTTCCCTTGATACAAATTTCCCGTTTTCTATGATAATCTATTTTCGTAAATTTGGTTTATCTACCTAACTTTCGGAAAGTAGATATTTCCATTTTTATGATACAAATTTCCGTTTTCTATGATAATCTATTTCGGAAAATTTGGTTTATCTAATAACTTTCGGAAAGTAGATATTTCATTTTGTGATACAAATTTCCCGTTTTCTGTGATAATCTGCACTTCAAAGGTAAATTTATTTCCCCAAAATTCGAAAATCTATTCCCAAATCGATAATCTACTTTCCAGAAATTTGAAAATCTATCTACTTTTCGGGAAAGTAGATAATCAACTTTCCCGGAAAGTAGATATTCCCATTTTATGATACAAATTTTCCGTTTTCTATGATAATAATCTATTTTTGGAAAGTTGTTTATCTAATAACTTTCGCGGAAAGTAGATATTTTCCCATTTTTATGATACAAATTTCCGTTTCTATGATAATCTATTTTCGTAAAATTTGGTTATCAACTAACTTTCGGAAAGTAGATATTTCCATTTTTATGATACAAATTTCCGTTTTCTATGATAATCTATTTTCGGGAAAGTTGTTTTATCTAACAAATTTCATGGAAAGTAGATATTTCCATTTTTATGATAAATTTCCGTTTTCTATGATAATCTATTTTCGTATTTGGTTATCTAGCAACTTTTCGGAAAGTAGATATTTCCATTTGTTATGATACAAATTTCCGTTTTCTATGATAATCTATTTTCGGAAAATTTGTTTATCTAACTTTCCCGGAAGTAGATATTTCCATTTTTTGTGATACAAATTTCCGTTTTCTATGATAATCTACTTCATAAAATTAGGTAATATTTCCCCAAAAATTCGAAAATCTATTCCCCGAAATCGATAATCTACTTTCAGTAGAAAATCTATCTACTTTTCGGGAAGTAGATAACCAACTTTCGGAAGTAGATATTTCCATTTTTATGATATATTTCCCGTTTTCTGTGATAATCTATTATCCGGGAAAGTTGTTTATCTAACTCAACTTTCGCGGAAGTAGATATTTCCCATTTTATGATACAAATTTCGTTTCTATGATAATCTATTTTCAGTTAGGTTGATTATCTAACCAACTTTCGGAAATAGATATTTTCCATTTTTTATGATACAAATTTCCCGTTTTCTATGATAATCTATTTTTCGGGAAAGTTGTTTATCTTTTCAAATTCACTTGGAAAGTAGATATTTCCCTTTATTTTATGATACAATTTCCGTTTTCTATGATAATCTATTTTCGGCAAATTTGGTTATCTAATAACTTTCGAGTAGATATTTCCCATTTATGATACAAATTTCCGTTTTCTATGATAATCTATTTTCGGAAAATTTGGTTATCTAACCAACTTTCCCGGAAAGTAGATATTTCCCATTTTTGTATTCAAATTTCTATGATAATCTGCTTCGCAAAATTAGGTAATATTTCCCCAAAATTCGAAATCTATTCCCCGAAAATCGATAATCTACTTTCGAAAAGTAGAAAATCGATCTACTTTTCGGGAAAGTAGATAACCAACTTTCCCGGAAAGTAGATATTTCCCAATTTTATGATACAAATTTCCCGTTTTCTATGATAATCTATTTTCGGAAAGTTGTTTATCTAACCAACTTTCGCGGAAAGTAGATATTTCCCATTTTGTGATACAAATTTCCCGTTTTCTATGATAATCTACTTCGCAAATTAGGTAATATTTCCCCAATTCAATCTATTCCCCCGAAAATCGATAATCTACTTTCCCGAAAAAGTAGAAATCTATCTACTTTTCGGAAAGTAGATAATCAACTTTCGGAAAGTAGATATTTCCTTTTATGATACAAATTTCCCGTTTTCTATGATAATCTATTTTCCGGAAAGTTGTTTATCTAACTCAACTTTCGCGGAAAGTAGATATTTCCCATTTTTATGATACAAATTTCCGTTTTTATGAATTAATCTATTCCGGCAAATTTGGTTATCTAACCAACTTTCCCGGAAAGTAGATATTTCCCATTTTTATGATACAAATTTCCGTTTTCTATGATAATCTATTTACGGGAAAGTTGTTTATCTAACTCAACTTTCGCGGAAAGTAGATATTTCCCATTTTTATGATACAAATTTCCGGTTTCTATGATAATCTATTTCGGCAAATTTGGTTATCTAATAACTTTCGGAAAGTAGATATTTCCCATTTTTTATGATACAAATTTCCGTTTTCTATGATAATCTATTTTCGGAAAATTTGGTTATCTAACCAACTTTCCCGGAAAGTAGATATTTCCCATTTTTGTGATACAAATTTCCGTTTTTCTATGATAATCTACTTCGTAAAATTAGGTAATATTTCCAAAATTCGAAAATCTATTCCCCGAAAATCGATAATCTACTTTCCCGAAAGTACAAAATCTATCTACTTTTCGGGAAAGTAGATAACCAACTTTCCCGGAAAGTAGATATTTCCCATTTTTATGATACAAATTTCGTTTTCTATGATAATTATTTTCGGGAAAGTTGTTTATCTAACCAACTTTCGTGGAAAGTAGATATTTCCCATTTTTATGATACAAATTTCCTGTTTTCTATGATAATCTATTTTCGGAAATTTGGTTATCTAACAACTTTCCCGGAAAGTAGATATTTCCCATTTTTGTGATACAAATTTCCGTTTTCTGATAATCTACTTCGCAAAATTAGGTAATATTTCCAAAATTCGAAAATCTATTCCGAAAAATCGATAATCTACTTTCCGAAAAGTACAAAATCTATCTACTTTTCGGAAGTAGATAACCAATTTCCCGGAAAGTAGATATTTCCCCATTTTATGATACAAATTTCCGTTTTCTATGATAATCTATTTTCGGGAAAGTTGTTTATCTAACCAACTTTCGCGGAAAGTAGATATTTCCTATTTTTTATGATACAAATTTCCGTTTTCTATGATAATCTATTTTCGGGAAATTTGGTTATCTAACCAACTTTCCCGGAAAGTAGATATTTCCATTTTTTATGATACAAATTTCCCGTTTTCTATGATAATCTATTTTCGGAAAGTTGTTTATCTAACTCAACTTTCGCGGAAGTAGATATTTCCCATTTTTATGATACAAATTTCCTGTTTTCTATGATAATCTATTTTCGGCAAATTTGGTTATCTAACCAACTTTCCCGGAAAGTAGATATTTCCCATTTTATGATAAAAATTTCCCGTTTTCTATGATAATCTATTTTCGGAAAATTTGGTTATCTAACCAACTTTCCCGGAAAGTAGATATTTCCATTTTTGTGATACAAATTTCCCGTTTTCTATGATAATCTACTTCGCAAAATTAGGTAATATTTCCCCAAAATTCGAAAATCTATTCCCGAAAAATCGATAATCTACTTTCAAAAGTAGAAAATCTATCTACTTTTCGGGAAAGTAGATAATCAACTTTCCCGGAAAGTAGATATTTCCCATTTTTATGATACAAATTTCCCGTTTTCTATGATAATCTATTTTCGGAAAGTTGTTTATCTAACCAACTTTCGCGGAAAGTAGATATTTCCCATTTTTATGATACAAATTTCCCGTTTTCTATGATAATCTATTTTCGGCAAATTTGGTTATCTAACCAACTTTCCGGAAAGTAGATATTTCCCATTTTTTATGATACAAATTTCCCGTTTTCTATGATAATCTATTTTCGGGAAGTTGTTTATCTAACAAATTTCGCGGAAAGTAGATATTTCCCATTTTTATGATACAAATTTCCCGTTTTCTATGATAATCTATTTTCGGCAAATTTGGTTATCTAACCAACTTTCCGGAAAGTAGATATTTCCCATTTGTTATGATACAAATTTCCGTTTCTATGATAATCTATTTTCGGAAAATTTGGTTTATCTAAAACTTTCCCGGAAAGTAGATATTTCCCATTTTTGTGATACAAATTTCGTTTTCTATGATAATCTACTTCGCAAAATCAGGTAATATTTCCCCAAAATTCGAAAATCTATTCCCCGAAAAATCGATAATCTACTTTCCCGAAAAGTAGAAAATCTATCTACTTTTTCGGGAAAGTAGATAATCAACTTTCCCGGAAAGTAGATATTTCCATTTTTATGATACAAATTTCCCGTTTTCTATGATAATCTATTTTCGGGAAAGTTGTTTATCTAACCAACTTTCGCGGAAAGTAGATATTTCCCATTTTTTATGATACAAATTTCCGTTTTCTATGATAATCTATTTTCGGCAAATTTGGTTATCTAACAACTTTCGGAAAGTAGATATTTCCCATTTTTGTGATACAAATTTCCCGTTTTCTATGATAATCTACTTCGCAAAATTAGGTATTTCCCCAAAATTCGAAAATCTATTCCCCGAAAAATCGATAATCTACTTTCGAAAAGTAGAAAATCTATCTTTTCGGGAAGTAGATAACCAACTTTCCCGGAAAGTAGATATTTCCCATTTTTTATGATACAAATTTCCCGTTTTCATGATAATCTATTTTCGGGAAAGTTGTTTATCTAACCAACTTTCGCGGAAAGTAGATATTTCCCATTTTTATGATACAAATTTCCCGTTTTCTATGATAATCTATTTTCGGCAAATTTGGTTTATCTAACTCAACTTTCGGAAAGTAGATATTCCCATTTTTATGATACAAATTTCGTTTTCTATGATAATCTATTTTCGGGAAAGTTGTTTATCTAACCAAATTTCGCGGAAAGTAGATATTTCCCATTTTTATGATACAAATTTCCCGTTTTCTATGATAATCTATTTTCGGCAAATTTGGTTATCTAACAACTTTCCCGGAAAGTAGATATTTCCCATTTGTTATGATACAAATTTCCCGTTTTCTATGATAATCTATTTTCGGAAAATTTGGTTATCTAACCAACTTTCCCGGAAGTAGATATTTCCCATTTTTGTGATACAAATTTCCCGTTTTCTATGATAATCTACTTCGCAAAATTAGGTAATATTTCCCCAAAATTCGAAAATCTATTCCCCGAAAAATCGATAATCTACTTTCCGAAAGTAGAAAATCTATCTACTTTTCGGGAAAATTAACCAACTTTCCCGGAAAGTAGATATTTCCCATTTTTATGATACAAATTTCCGTTTTCTATGATAATCTATTTTCGGAAAGTTGTTTATCTAACTCAACTTTCGCGGAAATAGATATTTCCCATTTTTATGATACAAATTTCCGTTTTCTATGATAATCTATTTTCGGCAAATTTGGTTATCTAACCAACTTTCCCGGAAAGTAGATATTTCCATTTTTAATTATACAAATTTCCGTTTTCTATGATAATCTATTTTTGGGAAAGTTGTTTATCTAATAACTTTCGCGGAAAGTAGATATTTCCCATTTTTATGATACAAATTTCCGTTTTCTATGATAATCTATTTTCGGCAAATTTGGTTATCTAACTCAACTTTCCCGGAAAGTAGATATTTCCCATTTTTATGATACAAATTTCCGTTTTCTATGATAATCTATTTTGGAAAATTGGTTATCTAACAACTTTCCCGGAAAGTAGATATTCCCATTTTTGTGATACAAATTTCCCGTTTTCTATGATAATCTACTTCGCAAAATTAGGTAATATTTCCCAAAATTCAATCTATTCCCCGAAAATCGATAATCTACTTCGAAAAGTAGAAAATCTATCTACTTTTCGGGAAAGTAGATAACAACTTTCGGAAAGTAGATATTTCCCATTTTTATGATACAAATTTCCGTTTTCTATGATAATCTATTTGCGGGAAAGTTGTTTATCTAACCAACTTTCGCGGAAAGTAGATATTTCCCATTTTTATGATACAAATTTCCCGTTTCTATGATAATCTATTTTCGGCAAATTTGGTTATCTAACCAACTTTCCGGAAAGTAGATATTTCCCATTTTTATGATACAAATTTCCCGTTTTCTATGATAATCTATTTTCGGAAAAATTTGGTTTATCTAACCAACTTTCCCGGAAAGTAGATATTTCCCATTTTTGTGATACAAATTTCCCGTTTTCTATGATAATCTACTTCGCAAAATTAGGTAATATTTCCCCAAAAATTCGAAAATCTATTCCCCGAAAATCGATAATCTACTTTCGCGAAAAGTAGAAAATCTATCTACTTTTCGGGAAAGTAGATAACCAACTTTCCGGAAAGTAGATATTTCCCATTTTTATGATACAAATTTCCCGTTTTCTATGATAATCTATTTTCGGGAAAGTTGTTTATCTAACTCAACTTTCGCGGAAAGTAGATATTTCCCATTTTTTATGATACAAATTTCCTTTTTTCTATGATAATCTATTTTCGGCAAATTTGGTTATCTAACCAACTTTCCCGAGTAGATATTTCCCATTTTTTATTATACAAATTTCCCGTTTTCTATGATAATCTATTTTCGGGAAAGTTGTTTATCTAACAACTTTCGCGGAAAGTAGATATTTCCCATTTTTTATGATACAAATTTCCCGTTTTCTATGATAATCTATTTTCGGCAAATTTGGTTATCTAACCAACTTTCGGAAAGTAGATATTTCCCATTTTTATGATACAAATTTCCCGTTTTCTATGATAATCTATTTTCGGAAAATTTGGTTATCTAACCAACTTTCCCGGAAAGTAGATATTTCCATTTTTTGTGATACAAATTTCCCGTTTTCTATGATAATCTACTTCGCAAAATTAGGTAATATTTCAAAATTCGAAAATCTATTCCCCGAAAAATCGATAATCTACTTTCCGAAAAGTAGAAAATATCTACTTTTCGGGAAAGTAAATAACCAACTTTCGGAAAGTAGATATTTCCCATTTTTTATGATACAAATTTCGTTTTCTATGAAAATCTATTTTCGGAAGTTGTTTATCTAATCAACTTTCGCGGAAAGTAGATATTTCCCATTTTTTATGATACAAATTTCCCGTTTCTATGATAATCTATTTTCGGCAAATTTGGTTATCTAACCTAACTTTCCGGAAAGTAGATATTTCCCATTTTTATGATACAAATTTCCGTTTTCTATGATAATCTATTTTCGGAAAATTTGGTTATCTAACTCAACTTTCCCGGAAAGTAGATATTTCCATTTTTTGTGATACAAATTTCCCGTTTTCTATGATAATCTACTTCGCAAAATTAGGTAATATTTCCCCAAAATTCGAAAATCTATTCCCCGAAAATCGATAATCTACTTTCGCGAAAATGAAAATCTATCTACTTTTCGGAAAGTAGATAAACAACTTTCCCGGAAAGTAGATATTTCCCATTTTTTATGATACAAATTTCCGTTTTCTATGATAATCTATTTTCGGGAAAGTTGTTTATCTAACCAACTTTCGCGGAAAGTAGATATTTCCCATTTTTATTATACAAATTTCCGTTTTCTATGATAATCTATTTTCGGCAAATTTGGTTATCTAATAACTTTCCGGAAAGTAGATATTTCCCATTTTTATGATACAAATTTCCCGTTTTCTATGATAATCTATTTTCGGGAAGGTTGTTTATCTAACCAATTTTCTCGGAAAGTAGATATTTCCCATTTTTTATGATACAAATTTCCCGTTTTCTATGATAATCTTTTCGGCAAATTTGGTTTATCTAACCAACTTTCGGAAAGTAGATATTTCCCAATTTCTATGATACAAATTTCCGTTTTTCTATGATAATCTATTTTCGGGAAAGTTGTTTATCTAACCAACTTTCGCGGAAAGTAGATATTTCCCATTTTTATGATACAAATTTCCCGTTTTCTATGATAATCTATTTTCGGCAAATTTGGTTATCATCAACTTCCCGGAAAGTAGATATTTCCATTTTTATGATACAAATTTCCCGTTTTCTATGATAATCTATTTTCGGAAAGTTGTTTATCTAACCAACTTTCGCGGAAAGTAGATATTTCCCATTTTTTATGATACAAATTTCCCGTTTTCTATGATAATCTATTTTCGGCAAATTTGGTTATCTAACCAACTTTCCCGGAAAGTAGATATTTCCCATTTTTATGATACAAATTTCCGTTTTCTATGATAATCTATTTTCGGAAAATTTGGTTATCTAATAACTTTCGGAAAGTAGATATTTCCCATGTTTTTTGATACAAATTTCCGTTTTCTATGATAATCTACTTCGCAAAATTAGGTAATATTTCCCCCAAAATTCGAAAATCTATTCCCCGAAAAATCGATAATCTACTTTCCCGAAAAGTAGAAAATCTATCTACTTTCGGAAAGTAGTAACCAACTTTCCCGGAAAGTAGATATTTCCCATTTTTATGATACAAATTTCCGTTTTCTATGATAATCTACTTCCAAAAATTAGGTAATATTTCCAAAATTCAATCTATTCCCCGAAAATCGATAATCTACTTTCCCGAAAAGTAGAAAATCTATCTACTTTCGGGAAAGTGAATAATAACTCCGGAAAGTAGATATTTCCCATTTTTTATGATACAAATTTCCCGTTTTCTATGATAATCTATTTTCGGCAAATTTGGTAATCTAACCAACTTTCCCGGCAAGTAGATATTTCCCATATTTTATGATACAAATTTCCCGTTTTCTATGATAATCTATTTTCGGTAAATTTGGTTATCTAACCAACTTTCCCGGAAAGTCGATATTTCCCATTTTTTATGATACAAATTTCCTGTTTTCTATGATAATCTATTTTCGGGAAAGTTGGTTATCTAAGAAACTTTCCCGGAAAAGTAGATATTTCCCATTTTTATGATAAATTTCCTGTTTTCTATGATAACTTCCATTTTCGCAAATTTGTTATCTAACCAACTTTCCTGAAAGTAGATATTTCCCATTTTTTATGATACAAATTTCCTGTTTTATGATAATCTATTTTCGGAAAATTGTTATCTAACCAACTTTCCGGAAAGTAGATATTTCCCATTTTTGTGATACAACTTCCTGTTTTCTATGATAATCTACTTCGCAAAATTAGGTAATATTTCCAAAATTGAAAAATCTATTCCCCAAAAATCGATAATCTACTTTCCCGAAAAGTAAAATCTATCTACTTTTCGAAAAGTAGATAACCAACTTTCCCGGAAAGTAGATATTTCCCATTTCTTATGATACAAATTTCCCGTTTTCTATGATAATCTGTTTTCGGCAAATTTGGTTATCTAAACAAGTTTCCCGGAAAGTAGATATTTCCCATTTTTTATGATACAAATTTCCCGTTTTCTATGATAATCTATTTTCGGGAAAGTTGGTTATCTAACCAACTTTCCTGGAAAGTAGATATTTCCCATTTTTTATGATACAAATTTCCCGTTTTCTATGATAATCTGTTTTCGGCAAATTTGGTTATCTAACTAACTTTCCCGGAAAGTAGATATTTCCCATTTTTTATGATACAAATTTCCCGTTTTCTATGATAATCTATTTTCGGCAAATTGTTTATCTAACCAACTTTCCCGGAAAGTAGATAGTTCCCATTTTTTATGATACAAATTTCCCGTTTTCTATGATAATCTATTTTCGGAAAATTTGGTTATCTAACCAACTTTCCCGGAAAGTAGATATTTCCCATTTTTTGTGATACAAATTTCCCGTTTTCTATGATAATCTACTTCGCAAAATTAGGTAATATTTCCCCCAAAATTCGAAAATCTATTTCCCCGAAAAATCGATAATCTACTTTCCCGAAAAGTAGAAAATCTATCTACTTTTCGGGAAAGTAGATAACCAACTTTCCCGGAAAGTAGATATTTCCCATTTTTTATGGATACAAATTTCCCGTTTTCTATGATAATCTATTTTCGGGAAAGTTGTTTATCTAACCAACTTTCGCGGAAAGTAGATATTTCCCATTTTTTATGATACAAATTTCCCGTTTTCTATGATAATCTATTTTCGGGAAATTTGGTTATCTAACCAACTTTCCCCGAAAGTAGATATTTCCCATTTTTTATGATACAAATTTCCCGTTTTCTATGATAATCTATTTTCGGGAAAGTTGTTTATCTAACCAACTTTCGCGGAAAGTAGATATTTCCCATTCTTTATGATACAAATTTCCCGCTTTCTATGATAATTTATTTTCGGCAAATTTGGTTATCTGAACCAACTTTCCTGAAGTAGATATTTCCCATTTTTATGATACAAGTTTCCCGTTTTCTATGATAATCTATTTTCGGAAAATTTGGTTATCTAACCAACTTTCCCGGAAAGTAGATATTTCCCATTTTTTGTGATATAAATTTCCCGTTTTCTATGATAATCTACTTCGCAAAATTAGGTAATATTTCCCCCAAAATTCGAAAATCTATTCCCCCGAAAAATCGATAATCTACTTTCCGGAAAAGTAGGAAATCTATCTACTTTTCGGGAAAGTAGATAACCAACTTTCCCGGAAAGTAGATATTTCCCATTTTTAATGATACAAATTTCCCGTTTTCTATGATAATCTATTTTCGGGAAAGTTGGTTATCTAACCAACTTTCCCGGAAAGTAGATATTTCCCATATTTTATGATACAAATTTCCCTATTTCTATGATAATCTGTTTTCGGCAAATTTGGTTATCTAACCAACTTTCCCGGAAAGTAGATATTTCCCATTTTTTATGATACAAATTTCCCGTTTTCTATGATAATCTACTGCAAAATTAGGTAATATTTCCCCAAAATTCGAAAATCTATTCCCGAAAAATCGATAATCTACTTTCCCGAAAGTAGAAAATCTATCTACTTTTCGAAAGTAGATAACCAACTTTCCCGGAAAGTAGATATTTCCCATTTTTGGATACAAATTTCCGTTTTCTATGATAATCTATTTGCGGAAAGTTGTTTATCTAACCAACTTTCGCAGAAAGTAGATATTTCCCATTTTTTATGATACAAATTTCCCGTTTTCTATGATAATCTATTTTCGGCAAATTTGTTTATCTAACTAACTTTCCCGGAAAGTAGATATTTCCCATTTTTTATGATACAAATTTCCCGTTTTCTATGATACTATTTTCGGGAAAGTTGTTTATCTAACCAACTTTCGCGGAAAGTAGATATTTCCCATTTTTATGATACAAATTTCGTTTTCTATGATAATCTATTTTCGGCAAATTTGGTTATCTAACCAACTTTCCCGGAAAGTAGATATTTCCCATTTTTATGATACAAATTCTGTTTCTATGATAATTCATTTTCGGAAAATTGGTTATCTAACCAACTTTCCCGGAAAGTAGATATTTCCCATTTTGTGAAACAAATTTCCCGTTTTCTATGATAATCTACTTCGCAAAATTAGGTAATATTTCCAAAATTCGAAAATCTATTCCCGAAAAATCGATAATCTACTTTCCGAAAAGTAGAATTCATCTACTTTTCGAAAGTAGATAACCAACTTTCCCGGAAAGTAGATATTTCCATTTTTATGATACAAATTTCTGTTTTCTATGATAATCTATTTGCGGGAAAGTTGTTTATCTAACCAACTTTCGCGGAAAGTAGATATTTCCCATTTTTTATGATACAAATTTCCGTTTATGATAATCTATTTTCGGCAAATTTGGTTATTCAACCAACTTTCCCAGTAGATATTTCCCATTTTATGATACAAATTTCCCTTTTTCTATGATATTATTATTTTCGGAAAATTTGGTTATCTAACCAACTTTCCCGGAAAGTAGATATTTCCATTTTGTGATACAAATTTCCTGTTTCTATGATAATCTACTTCGCAAAATTAGTAATATTTCAAAATTCGAAAAATCTATTCCCCGAAAAATCGATAATCTACTTTGAAAAGTTGAAAATCTATCTACTTTTCGGGAAAGTAGATAACCAACTTTCCGGAAAGTAGATATTTCCATTTTTATGATACAAATTTCGTTTTCTATGATAATCTATTTTCGGAAAGTTGTTATCTAACTAACTGCGGAAAGTAGATATTTCATTTTTTATGATACAAATTTCCTGTTTTCTATGATAATCTATTTTCGGCAAATTTGTTATCTAACCAACTTCCGGAAAGTAGATATTTCCATTTTTTATTATACAAATTTCCGTTTTCTATGATAATCTATTGGAAAGTTGTTTATCTAACCAACTTTCGCGGAAAGTAGATATTTCCCATTTTTTATGATACAAATTTCCCGTTTTCTATGATAATCTATTTTCGGCAATTTGGTTATCTAACCAACTTTCCCGGAAAGTAGATATTTCCCATTTTTATGATACAAATTTCCTGTTTTATGATAATCTATTTTCGGAAAAATTTGGTTATCTAACCAACTTTCCCGAAAGTAGATATTTCATTTTTGTGATACAAATTTCCCGTTTCTATGATAATCTACTTCGCAAAATTAGGTAATATTTCCAAAATTCGAAAATCTATTCCCCGATAATCTACTTTCCCGAAAAGGAAAATCTATCTACTTTTCGGGAAAGTAGATAACCAACTTTCCCGGAAAGTAGATATTTCCATTTTTATGATACAAATTTCCTGTTTTCTATGATAATCTATTTTCGGGAAAGTTGTTTATCTAACCAACTTTCGCGGAAAGTAGATATTTCCATTTTTTATGATACAAATTTCCGTTTTCATGATAATTTCGGCAAATTTGGTTATCTAACCAACTTTCCCGAAAGTAGATATTTCCATTTTTTATGATACAAATTTCCTGTTTCTATGATAACTATTGCGAAAATTGGTTATTTAAATTCGAAAAATATTTCCCGAAAATTTTTATCTACTTTCCCGATGATAATCTATCTACTTTTCAAATTTGATAACCAACTTTCCGGAAAGTAGATATTTCCCATTTTTTTATGATACAAATTTCCTGTTTTCTATGATAATCTATTTTTTCGAAAGTTGTTTATCTAACCAACTTGCGGAAAGTAGATATTTCCCATTTTTATGATACAAATTTCGTTTTCTATGATAATCTATTTTCGGCAAATTTGGTTATCTAACCAACTTCCCCGAAAGTAGATATTTCCCATTTTTGTGATACAAATTTCCTTTCTATGATAATCTATTTTCGGGAAAGTTGTTTATCTAACCAACTTCGCGGAAAGTAGATATTTCCCATTTTTTGATACAAATTTCCGTTTTCTATGATAATCTATTTTCGGCAAATTTGGTTATCTAACCTAACTTTCCCGGAAAGTAGATATTTCCATTTTTATGATACAAATTTCCGTTTTCTATGATATCTATTTTCGGAAAAATTTGGTTATCTAACCAACTTTCCCGAAAGTAGATATTTCCCATTTTTGTGATACAAATTTCTTTTATGAGATAATCTACTGCAAAATTAGGTAATATTTCAAAATTCGAAAATCTATTCCCCGGAAAATCGATAATCTACTTTCCCGAAAGTAGAAAATCTATCTACTTTTCGGGAAAGTAGATAACCAACTTTCCCGGAAAGTAGATATTTCCATTTTTATGATACAAATTTCCTGTTTCTATGATAATCTATTTTCGAAATTTGTTTATCTAACCAACTTCGTGAAAGTAGATATTTCCATTTTTATGATACAAATTTCCTGTTTCTATGATAATCTATTTTCGGAAATTTGGTTATCAACCAACTTTCCCGGAAAGTAGATATTTCCATTTTTGTGATACAAATTTCCCGTTTTCATGATAATCTACTTCGCAAAATTAGGTAATATTTCCCCAAAATTCGAAAATCTATTCCCCGAAAAAATGATAATCTACTTTCTGAAAAGTAGAAAATTCATTTACTTTTTCGAAAGTAGATAACCAACTTTCCTGGAAAGTAGATATTTCATTTTTGATACAAATTTCCTTTTATGATACTATTTTCGAAAGTTGTTTATCTAACCAACTTTCGCGGAAAGTAGATATTTCCCATTTTTTGCGATACAAATTTCTGTTTTCTATGATATTCTATTTTCGGCAAATTTGGTTATCTAACCAACTTCCCTGAAAGTAGATATTTCATTTTTATGATACAAATTTCCCGTTTCTATGATAATCTATTTTCGGGAAAGTTGTTTATCTAACCAAATTTCGCGGAAAGTAGATATTTCCCATTTTTTATGATACAAATTTCCCTGTTTATGATAATTCATTTTCAAATTTGGTTATCTAACCAACTTTCCCGGAAAGTAGATATTTCATTTTTATGATACAAATTTCCGTTTTCTATGATAATTATTTTCGGAAAATTTGGTTATTTAACCAACTTTCCCGGAAAGTAGATATTTCCCATTTTTGTGATACAAATTTCCCGTTTTCTATGATAATCTACTTCGCAAAATTAGGTAATATTTCCCCAAAATTGAAAATCTATTCCCCGAAAAATCGATAATCTACTTTCCGAAAAGTAGAAAATCTATCTACTTTTCGGGAAAGTAGATAACCAACTTTCCCGGAAAGTAGATATTTCCCATTTTTATGATACAAATTTCCCGTTTTATGATAATCTATTTTCGGGAAAGTTGTTTATCTAACCAACTTTCGCGGAAAGTAGATATTTCCCATTTTATGATACAAATTTCCTGTTTTATGATAATCTATTTTCGGCAAATTTGTTATCTAACCAACTTTCCCGGAAAGTAGATATTTCATTTTTTATGATACAAATTTCCTGTTTTCTATGATATCTATTTCGGAAAATTTGGTTTCTAACCAACTTTCCGGAAAGATATTTCCCATTTTTGTGATAAATTTCCCGTTTCTATGATAATCTACTGCAAAATTAGGTAATATTTCCAAAATTCGAAAATCTATTCCCGAAAAATCGATAATCTACTTTTCCGAAAAGTAGAAAATCTATCTACTTTTCGAAAGGATAACCAACTTTCCAGAGTAGATATTTCCATTTTTATGATACAAATTTCTGTTTTCTATGATATCTATTTTCGAAAGTTGTTTATCTAACCAACTTTCGCGGAAAGTAGATATTTCCCATTTTATGATACAAATTTCCTGTTTTATGATAATCTATTTTCGGCAAATTTGTTTATCTAAACAACTTTCCTGAAAGTATATTTCATTTTTGTGATACAAATTTCGTTTTTTATGATAATCTACTTGATAATTGGTAATATTTTAAAATTCGAAAATCTATTCCCCGAAAATTGATAATCTACTTTCCCGAAAGTGAGGTAATCTATTTACTTTTCGGTAGATAATAACTTTCTTAGTAGATATTTCATTTTTTTTATGATACAAATTTCAGCAATACGTAATTGAACGAAGTAATACTGA
>NW_024755696.1:0-2791 GCF_018991925.1 Homarus americanus
TTGACTTTGACGGTCTCCCCGACCGAGGTCGTACCAGGATTTCTGTAGTATGCTGGTAAATCAAACCCCGTTGACTTCTGTTGGTCTCCCATTCGGGTGTGCAAGTTTCTGTAGTATGCTATCAAATCGACCCCGGTCGGCTTTTGACGGTCTCCCATTCAGTTGTGCAGGGTTTCTGCTTATTAGCCTATCAAATCGACCCCCGATTGACTTTGACGGTCTCCCATTCGGGTGTGCAAGTTTCTGTAGTATGCTATTAAATCGACCCCCGATTGACTTTGACGGTCTCCCATTCGGGTGTGCAAGTTCTCTTGGTGCATTTGAAGTATGAGTTGGGTTTAATGAAGTTGATTTCGTCATAGGCACGGTGCTGTGCTGTGCTGTGCCATCGACAACACCAATAAGGAAGGGGCATCTATTTTTACTTAGGCTAGCATACCTAAGTTAAAGCAAACTCCCCTTGCCAATACAAGAAGGAAGAGGATTTCTTATAGTCTAATAAACAATTCATCATGACCAAATACAGTATCTAACACAGGGGGTCCGGGGGCGCAGCCCCCGGTTAGCAAATAACCATTTGATTGCATTATCTCTGAGAATAGTTAGCAATTATCCATTTGATTGCATTATCCCAGGTTAAGGGGGGTTGTGTGTGGTTCCATATCACCAGATTTATTAAAAAACTCTACGTCAGGCTAAACAGTTTAGGCTAGATAGTACGATACGATACGAAGTCATTAGTTAAGAGGTGAAAGAAGATTATTAGGAATTGAAGAAAAAGGTGGTGAAACTGAAATACAGTAGGAGTAGAAAGAATCTGGGCTCAACCAGATCACTTCATCTTTCTTATTGGTGTTTTGTCTTTGTTCTGCTCCCTTGGGTCGTCAGACCTTTGTATTAATATTGGTTTATTTATATAATGCTGCTTATTATTATTATTTTTGTTATTGTTGGAGTTAGTGAGCCCGCCCAGGTCCTTGTGTAACTGGGAGGGTAGTCACATTTTTTTTTGGTGTTAGTTAAGTGTTAGTTGTGTTAGTCTAAAGGTACACTGTATGCCAGGTTCTTAGTGGAGCTGGTTGGTCCCTCTCATCTTTATTCCTCTAGTAATGTTTTATGTAGAAATGTGTATTATATTAAGGGCAGGAGAATTGGATTCTGATGCTTCCTTTTCCCTGTCCTATAATATTTTTCCAGTTTGATAATAATGTTTTCTGTGTTAAGTTCAAGATATTTTTTCCAAATATTTTTAGCTTTGTTGTGTATATCTACATTGATTGCTAAGAGGTTTGCTCTCACTTATTGTAGCTGTTCATTATTGATGTGGTCTGTATATTTTACATATTTATATATATAAATCTGAAGGGCTATATTTTGTACTGTTTGTAACCTTTTAATGCACGTTTTACACAGGGTGTTCAATGGGATGGGTGGAGTGCAGTCCATAATTGATTTGACAAGGGCAATATAAATCTTTCTTTGTTATTAATGCTAAGGTTCTTCATGTTTTTATTTTTGATAATCTTATTCTCCTTTTCTATCGTTCTTTATCTTTTAAGAGAAGTATGTTATATATCCTCTTTTTTGTTAGTTTTTAATCCAAGCATCTACCTTCAGTGTCGTATGGGTATAGTTCTGATGACTATTACTGGACTTGTTTTAATCTTAGCTATTGGTATTATCTTGATTTGTTCTTATTTGTCACAATTTCCATTTTTTATAGAAATCATTTATGTTTTTATCGCTCTTACCGTGTTAGAGTGCCATAAATTGAGTTGATTTTCCTGGGTATGATACTATTTGATAATATTCACTAAAAATTGAGTTTGGTGTGTCTGAAGTATAAATTGTATATAGTGTTGGAGAAAGGCATCCTCCTTGAGGTACTCCACTCTCAAGATTAAACATAGTTCCTAAAAAGTTTTCAATTTGAATTTGTGCTCTCCTATCATCTAAATAGTTACACAATATTCTTAGCATGTATTCGTTAAGTCCCAGTTTTAATATTTTATATTTCAAGCCTAAATGCCCAACTTTATCAAAAGCCTTAGAAACATCCCTTAAAATTATATTGATCTGGTTACCCTTGCTTTTTTCTATTGCAATTATTTCCGTTATTATAGCTATTGCAGTTAGGGTATTTCTATTGGGCATAAATCCATGTTGTCTGTTGTTAGTTTTCCCATGTTGTGTTAAAAGGCTATAAGTCTTGAATTTAATATTTTTTCCAATAGTTTCCCGGTAATTTCTTAAAGATATTGACGCAATAGTTTAATATTTCCTTATTGTCATACCTCTTTAGGAATAAATATCATTTTAGCATATTTTAGTTTGTCTGGAAAGTAACCAGTTATTAAGCTAACGTTATAAATGTTTAATAATTATTATTTTAAAATGTTTTCAGGTAGATTCATGATCATATTTCGTGTATATTAATACCTGTGAGCCCAGGGGGCTTTTTCATAAATTTCTCCAGACAGTGCATCATTTCTCCCCATGGTTATTATTTGAATTATTAGGTAATAAGTTATAGTCTATATATTGCCTTGGAGTGATTCTATGTATTTGTCTTCCCATTTCTTCTTCTATCCTTTCTTCGTGTTCACTATCAAAATCTTCATTTTCCTCATCTGATATTTTAAAAACTTTTACCCATTCCTTTTTGAATGCTGACTCTTGTTCATTTTCCTCGTGCAGTTTTGTTCCATTTTGGTCTTTAATGTATGGTGTTTTTTGCTTGTTGTGCCCCATCATCTTGTTTATGGAAGTCCAAAATGTTTTTGTGTCTTTA
>NW_024755697.1:0-6425 GCF_018991925.1 Homarus americanus
TGTTCTCATTGGCAGTTATCACATTCCTTTTAATATCACATACAACTTTAGACATAGAGCCTGACGGGCTGTTCATTGATTCCAAAGCACTTTGAGAATCACAGAATATCACCCCACCTCCATTTTCTTTGAGGTAGTCTGTGGCTAAGTAGATTCCAGTTAGTTCAGTTTGTGTTGTGCTGGCCCAGTTGTTCAGCCTTTGTTTGTTTGACACTATCATCTCTTTTTCTTTATATATTACAATTGCACAGCCTGTTCTACCTGTGTTTGTCTGCACAGAACCATCAGTAAAAACATAACATTCACTTGATTTAATACTCTCTATGTGTCTGTTAATAGTTTCTAGTGTGACACATCTCACCACATCGGTGTTTAACATTTGCTTACTACCAACAGGAGTGTAATTAATAGGAACTGATCTCTTGAAACTGAATGTCCCAATCACCCCAGACGAACCTATTAATGCCATTCCTCCTTGGCTGGACATATCAGTTCCTATTAATTGCACTCCTGTTGGTAGGTGGGAGTACAGGAGGAGGACTAGGATTTTGCTAACAGTATGACGTAGTTATTCAGTACCATAAGAAGTCATAGGCTGGTTGACGACTGTAAAGAGAGGGAAGGGGGAGGGGAGAAAGGGTAAGGGGGGAAGGTTACGGGTAAGGGGGATAGCGTGACCCTTGAGGTTGGGGTATGTCACCTCCGTACACACCGGCTGACGTGTTAATATTTATCCACCAGCTCTAGACTGACGTGACATGTCATTTTAGCCTCGCCTGACCTGACATGGCAGCTCCTGTCGAGAGTTACTACCACTCTCTATCATCCATGAATCTATCTAGCCTCCATTTGAAACTTTCCAGAGTTCCAGCACTTACTACAAAGTTGCTAAGCTTGTTCCACTCGTCCACCACCCTATTTGTGAACCAGTTTCTTCCTATCTCCCTCCTAAACCTAAACTTATCCAACTTGAATCCGTTGCTCCGAGTCCTATCCTGCTCGGATATTATAAGAACTTTATCTATATCCCTTTTATTGATTCCTTTCACCCACTTAAATACTTCTATCATATCTCCCCGCACTCTTCGTCTTTCTAGGGAATGCAAGTTAAGTTTCTTTAACCTATCCTGATATGGAAGGTTTCTAAGTCCCGGAATCATTTTTGTCATTCTTCGCTGCACCGACTCTAGTGAATTTATATCCATTCTATAATAGGGGCACCAGAACTGAACCGCATAATCGAGGTGCAGCCTGACTAGCGCAAGATATAGTTGCAATAAGACCTCTGCACTCTTGTTACTTACACTTCTAGATATAAAACCCAATACTCTGTTTGCCTTATTTCGAACATTAACGCACTGTTTTCTAGGCCGTAGGTCCGGGCTTACAAGTACCCCTAGGTCTCTTTCACAAGTCGACTTCTCTAGGTTGATGTTGTTAAGGCTGTATACATTATCAGTATTTGTTCTTCCAATATTAAGTACGCTGCACTTGCTGGTGTTGAATTTCATTTGCCATTTTTCAGATCACCCCTGCAGTTTATTTAGATCACTCCTGTAATGCATTTGCATCCCTACCTGAATTAATCCTGCCGCCCTATTTTGGTGTCATCCACCAAACTTACTAATGTCTGCTGATCCCAGTATCTAGATCGTTTTATGTAGATTATGAACAAGAGTGGGCCTGGTACTGACCCCTGGGGAACCCCACTGGTTACACGGCCCCACTCAGATTTAACACCATCTACGCTGACCCTCTGCGTTCTATCGGTGAGCCATGATTTTATTCAATTTAAAACTTTCCCTCGATACCATGAGCCTTAATTTTTCTCAGAAGCCTCTGATGCGGTACTCTGTCAAATGCTTTGCTAAAGTCTAAGTAAATAACACCGTAATTTTCGTCATTATCTACTACCTCGAAGACTTTCCTAAAAAACGTCAGCAGATTTGTTAGACAAGATTTTTCCTTTGTAAACCCATGTTGAGAGTCGTAGATTAATTTGCTTTTCTCTAGATGCGATCGGATGCTATCTGCTATAATTGCTTCAAGAAATTTCCCCACTACTGACATCAAACTGATCGGCCGGTAATTTGACGCTGATGCTCTGTCTCCCTTTTTGAATATGGGTACTACATTTGCCTGTTTCTACAAGTCTGGCACAACTCCCGTGTCTAATGATTTTGTCAATAAATTTACAAGGGGTCCGCTAATCTGTTCCGTACGCTCTTTCAAAACTCGAGGGAAAATTTCATCCGGCCCTGGAGATTTTATCTTCTTTAATTTATTTATCCTCTTAAGAACATCCTTTTTTCTGATAGTGATATTCTGTAATTTCTTTTCTTCATTTCCCTAAATATCAGTTCCACCTCTGGAATTTCCTCGTGAATTTCTTCTGTGAAAATTGATAAGAAGTAGCTGTTTAATGCTTTGCTTATTTTTCACTTCCGCGAAATTTCCGTTATTCAAGAGAATCCAGACGGTATTATCAAAAATGGGTATCTATTGTAACTTACCGTTATTGTCGAAAACGTTATTGTGGAAGTCGTTATTGGCGAGAACCTACTGTATATACATACTTTACAGTGGAGTTGATATACATAAATATGATAAGGGAGGGAAGCAGTACAACTTGGGTTGTATTAAGGTGGAACAAGAGGACAGACCTGTCGGAATTATGTCAAGTTGGCAAATATATTAATTGCAATGTTAATTTCTATCTATATACATGATAATTTCTGATAAACGGTTTTGGTGGTAAAATAAAAGCATGAATATAGAGAAGGTATTACAAAAAATGTTAATACTTAGATAATATTCTAAAAACCAATATTATATCCTATTTTTTAACAAAGACAGCGTGTTTCCCCAGAACGCTTAACCTGTCCATTTTGAGACTTAGACTTTTTGTAAAGAAAATTTTTCAACAGCTTAGTCGGTAAAGTTGGAACATGAGGTATGAGAACCCATCTATGGAAACAACAGATAGCACACACAGCGCCACGAATATTATTGATATGTGGTGCGTTATTATAAATTTCATATAATTTTTTGTTCCTTCATTAGAAAATTCGGCCAGTGCCTCCTCCTCAAGGGAGGTGGATGTCTCATCCTCAAGGCAGGTGGGTGTCTCATCCTCAAGGCGGGAGGGTGTCTCATCCTCAAGGCGGGAGGGTGTCTCATCCTCAAGGCGGGAGGGTGTCTCCTCCTCAATATCGAAAGGTGTCTCCTCCTCACTGTGAGAGAGTAGACTCGCCCTCATTGTGGGAGGGTTGTTCCTCCAAGACGGTTGAGGGTTACTTATCCTCATTGCGGGATGCTGCTTAATCAATAAAGCATTAGGTTCCTCCTCAACATTAGGTGTCTCCTCAATATGGAAGGGTGTTTCCTCCTCACTGTGAGAGAGTAGACTCGCCCTCATTGTGGGAGGGTTGTTCCTCCAAGACGGTTGAGGGTTACTTATCCTCAATGCTGGATGCTGCTTAATCAATAAAGCATTAGGTTCCTCCTCCTCAACATGGGGTGTCTCCTTCTCACTGTGAGAAGGTGTCTCCTCACTGTGGGAAGGTGTCTCCTTCTCACTGTGGGAGGGTGTCTCCTCCTCACTGTGGGAGGGTGTCTCCTTCTCACTGTGGGAGGGTGTCTTCTTCTCACTGTGAGAAGGTGTCTCCTTCTCACTGTGGGTGGGTGTCTTCTTCTCACAGTGGGAGGGTGTCTTCTTCTCACTGTGGGAGGGTGTCTTCTTCTCACTGTGGGAGGGTGTCTCCTCCTCACTGTGGGAGGGTGTCTCCTTCTCACTGTGAGAAGGTGTCTCCTCACTGTGGGAAGGTGTCTCCTCCTCACTGTGGGAGGGTGTCTCCTTCTCACTGTGGGAGGGTGTCTTCTTCTCACTGTGAGAAGGTGTCTCCTTCTCACTGTGGGAGGGTGTCTCCTTCTCACTGTGGGAGGGTGCCTCCTTCTCACTGCGGGAGGGTGTTTTCTTCTCACTGTGAGAAGGTGTCTCCTTCTCACTGTGGGAGGGTGTCTTCTTCTCACTGTGAGAAGGTGTCTCCTCCTCACTGTGGGAGGGTGTCTTCTTCTCACTGTGGGAGGGTGTCTTCTTCTCACAGTGGGAGGGTGTCTTCTTCTCACTGTGGGAGGGTGTCTTCTTTTCACTGTGGGAGGGTGTCTTCTTCTCACTGTGGGAGGGTGTCTTCTTCTCACTGTGGGAAGGTGTCTTCTTCTCACTGTGGGAGGGTGTCTTCTTCTCACTGTGGGAAGGTGTCTTCTTCTCTCACTGTGGGGAGGTGTCTTCTTTTCACTGTGGGAAGGTGTCTTCTTCTCACTGTGAGAAGGTGTCTCCTTCTCACTGTGGGGAATGTCTTCTTCACAGTGGAGGTGTGTCTTCTTCTCACTGTGGGGGAAGGTGTCTTCTTCTCACTGTGGGAGGTGTCTTCTTCCTCGCACTGTGGGGAGGGTGTCTTCTTCTCACTGTGGAGGTGTCTTCTTCTCACTGTGGGGAGGGTGTCTTCTTCTCACTGTGGGAGGTGTCTTCTTCTGCTCACTGTGGGAGGTGTCTTCTTCTCACTGTGGGGAGGTGTCTTCTTCTCACTGTGAGAAGGTGTCTCCTTCTCACTGTGGGAGGAGTATCTTCTTCTCTGAGTGGGAGGTGTCTTCTACTTCTCACTGTGGGGAAGGTGTCTCCTTCTCACTGTGGGGAGGGTGTCTTCTTCTCACTGTAGGAGGTGTCTTCTTCTCACGCATGGGGTGTCTTCTTCTCACAGTGGGAGGTCTCTTCTTCTCACTGTGGGACGGTATCTTCTTCTCACTGTGGGAGGGTGTCTTCTTCTCACTGTGGGAGGTGCCTCTTCTCACTCTGTGGGAGGTGTCTTCTTCTCACTGCATGGGAGGGTGATATTTCTTCTCACTGTGGGAGGTGTGTTCTTCTCTGTTGGAGGTGTCTTCTTCTCACTGTGGGGGAGGGGTGTCTTCTTCTCACTGTGGGAGGGTGTCTTTTTTCTCACACTGTGGGAGGTGTCTTCTTCTGACTGTGGGGAAGGTGTCTCCCTTCTCACTGTGGGAGGGGGTCTTCTTCTCACTGTGGGAGGGTGTCTCCTTTTCACTGTGGGAGGGTGTCTTCTCACTGTGGGAGGGTGTCTCCTTCTCACTGTGGGAGCGTAACTTCTTCTCACTGTGGGAGGGTAACTTCTTCTCACTGTGGGAGGGTGTCTTCTTCTCACTGTGGGAGGGTAACTTCTTCTCACTGTGGGAGGGTGTCTTCTTCTCACAGTGGGAGGGTCTCTTCTTTTCACTGTGGGAGGGTGTCTTCTTCTCACTGTGGGAGGGTAACTTCTTCTCATTGTGGGAGGGTGTCTCCTTCTCACAGTGGGATTGTGTCTCCTTCTCATTGTGGGAGGGTGTCTCCTTCTCACTGTGGGAGGGTGTCTCCTCCTCACTGTGGGAGGGTGTCTCCTCCTCACTGTGGGAGGGTGTCTCCTCCTCACTGTTGGAGGGTGTCTCCTTCTCACTGTGGGAGGGTGTCTCCTCCTCACTGTGGGAGGGTGTCTCCTTCTCATTGTGGGAGGGTGTCTCCTTCTCACTGTGGGAGGGTGTCTCCTCCTCACTGTTGGAGGGTGTCTCCTTCTCACTGTGGGAGGGTGTCTCCTTCTCACTGTTGGAGGTGTCTCCTTCTCCTGTGGGAGGTGTCTCCTCCTCACTGTGGGAGTGTCTTCTTCTCACAGTGGGAGGGTGTCTTCTTCTCACTGTGGGGAAGGTGTGTTCTTCTCACTGTGGGGAGGGTGTCTTCTTCTCACTGTGGGAGGTGTCTTCTTCTCACTGTGGGAGGGTGTCTTCTTCTCACTGTGGGAGGTGTCTTCTTCTCACTGTGGGAGGTGTCTTCTTCTCACTGTGGGAGGGCGTCTTCTTCTCACTGTGGGAGGGTCTCTTCTTCTCACTGTGGGAGGGTCTCTTCTTCTCACTGTGGGAGGGCGTCTTCTTCTCACTGTGGGAGGGTGTCTTCTTCTCACAGTGGGAGGGGGTCTTCTTCTCACTGTGGGAGAGTGTCTTCTTCTCACTGTGGGAAAGTGTCTCCTTCTCACTGTGGGAGGGTCTCTTCTTCTCACTGTGGGTGGTTATCTCCTTCTCACTGTGGGAGGGTGTCTTCTTCTCACTGTGGGAGGGCGTCTTCTTCTCACTGTGGAAGGGTCTCTTCTTCTCACTGTGGGAGAGTGTCTTCTTCTCACTGTGGGAAAGTGTCTCCTTCTCACTGTGGGAGGGTCTCTTCTTCTCACTGTGGAAGGGTCTCTTCTTCTCACTGTGGGAGAGTGTCTTCTTCTCACTGTGGGAAAGTGTCTCCTTCTCACTGTGGGAGGGTCTCTTCTTCTCACTGTGGGTGGTTATCTCCTTCTCACTGTGGGAGGGTGTCTCCTTCTCACTGTGGGAGGGTGTCT
>NW_024755698.1:0-19444 GCF_018991925.1 Homarus americanus
AGTGAGGGGAAAATAAACATGCACAATATTTCCTCCACAAACTCGTAGATTTTTCCCGAAAATTCCTAGAGTTTCAAAATGACCTTCCACCAGCCAGGGTCCCGCCGACTGCCACCAAGAATTACCATAATGCTTTAATATACAACAGAAGCGTAAAATTCTTCAACAGCTGCTGATGAGGAGAGTAAGAGAGAGAGGCCCAGAGTGAAACAGCCAGCGCTCTCTTTTGTTTATTGATGCTGTCACCTGTTTTGTTCTTTACACGTATGCGTAAATATTTAGTCATGTACGTATGGATGTCTGTATACTGTATACGATAAGGGAACCATATATACATAAACACAGCAATATATCATGCAAGTATATGAGTGAGGATAAATTTAAAAGTAAATACTGTACACGCCTTTACGGACGCATACATACGAGCAAACTTTCATACACAGAAACAAAACAAACACAAACACACACACACACACTACTACTACTTTGCTGTCACTAGGAATCGAGTATGACGATCATCGAGCTAGGACACAATGATATGAGTTATTAAGGATGTCACCTTCGTTGGTGAGTTCTGAGGTGACTCAAGAGGCCGATACGGGACAGACAGGGCCGTTCACAGATGTTGCACATGTGGAGGGCTACATCTAGTGCGGAAGGGGCGGCAGCGGCAGCGTCTTTCCGTAGCTGGCGCTTGTCTGCCTCGGTGTGCAGTCGGACTAACTCGAATGTATTGACACCTTCTCGTGTGGTGCTCCTCCAAGCGTTACGGTGTGGAGTAATCGTCTTCCAGGTGATGGAGTCGATTTGGTACTTTTTCAGGTTTGTCTTAAGACTATCCTTATACCTTTTCAGTTGCACGTTAGCGTTACGTTTACCATTCATTAAGCCACTATAAAGTAGCTGCTTTGGCAGTCTACTGTCGTCCATGCGGTTAACATGGCCAGTCCAGCGTAGTTGTTCATGGATAATGGTAGCCTCGATGCTCCTACAGTTGGTGTCAGCGAGAATACTGGCATTTGTTCTCTTGTCTTCCCAGCGAACCCAGAGGATGGAACGTAGACTACGTTGGTGAAAAATTTCAAGTGCCTTGAGGTGCCTCCTGTATGTGACCCCATGTCTCGCTGTCATACAGCAGGGTGGGAAGGACCACTGATCCATATACGAGCAGATTCATAGAACATTTCAGCTCCCTACAGCTGAAAACACGGTTACGGAGTCTGGCGAAGCCTTGATACGCACATCTGATCCGATGTTGAATCTCTTCATCGATGTCTGCGGTGATGGGCAGGTGGGAGCCAAGGTTTCTCCAAGTGGGTAATATTAGAGAGGGTAGTATCGTTAACCTGGATGGATGGTGGAGGTGTGGCTGAACCAGGGGCAGGTTGAAACACACAAACGCACAAATGAGGTAGAATATTAGAACAGTGGGGAGAGGGAGAGGGAAAAGGAGAGAGGGAGAGGGAAAAGGAGAGAGAGGGAGAGGGAAAAGGAGAGAGAGGGAGAGGGAGGGAGAAGGAAAAGGAGAGAGAGAGAGGGAGGGAGAGGGAAAAGGAGAGAGAGAGAGGGAGGGAGAGGGAAAAGGAAAGAGAGGGAGAGGGAAAAGGAGAGAGAGAGAAGGGGGGGGGGGGGGGAAGACGAGAATAATACAATCGGGGTCTTTGTGTATCTGTATACGATGATCCATTGATTAGTCAACAACACTCTCACAACATGCTGAAAGAAGCGAGGGGTCGGTATTGTCTCATTCCTGTTGTTGTCCCTTAACCATATAACTCGCGACCTCATTATCATCATGTCATGGGTAAGTGGCCAATCTATCTGTCTTGTTAGTGAGGTGGAGGTGAGAGTTTACAGGGGCTTTTAATTGGGAGTTCCTAGTAATACGGGTTGATTCTTATGTAATTGGGTCTCTGGGAGGATTAAGGAAACTGTGTTCTTAGTTAATGGTTATGTCGATTAGAGGTGAAGACTCATTGCTTCTCCTTGACTTCGTTGATCCACCCTGAACAACCTTAGTTTATTATAATTAATTTTTTGACGTGATAATTAATTCGTTATAATAATTCCCTCGTTGTGATAAATTAATTCTTAAGGTTTGTTGAGATAATTCGTTCTTTTAACTTATTCCTTCATGTTATTCAGTATTTTATATAATTTAATTAATATTATTCATTCGTCGAGATAATTAAGTCATTAAAATAATTCATGTCAAGATAATCATTTTGTTCAGTCATATCAATGGTGGACCCATATTCAGGTCTGAGGGATGGCGTCCACGGCCCTCCACTTCAAATAGATGCTTTAGGGATGGTCTTTACCAACCCCCCTCCGTGTTATATCTCTCGAGTCATCCATCTCAGACTCTGCCTTCCCCTGCCTCCTCTCCTACACTCAAATAACAATACTTAACAAGATCATACATTATTTACTATGAATTCCCCGGGCACCTTATATATTTCTACATCATAAAGCCTTCATGGTAAAGCTCTTCAAATTTACTTTCGTCACGGGTAGATGTTCAAACACTTATGGCAGTGATTATTAATCCTTCTAGTCTTCTGAGGTAAAAAATAACCCATATTTTTTGACATAATATTGATAGTATCAGAGACAGTAAAGTAGGGACCATCTAATACCTTCGGGGTATTTTAACCAGTTGGTCTGCTTGTGATGTATTGGTGCCCGCGTGACTATTACTGGGTGTGAAGAGTAGGAGGTACGGTATCTACGTGTACTGTGTGGCTAACATTGTTAAGTTCAGGTTAAATCTGAGAGAGGTTAAATACAATTTTATTCCACAAAATCCTCTGATTGTTCACAACTGGTTTAGATAAATGTTAAACGTACTACTGGTCTAGTTCCGTCCGTCTGTTAATAATCTCACAATAACACTGATCCATAAAGCCTTACGTAATGGTCTTCACTAAAACCTACACACACACACACACACACACACACACACACACACACAGAAAATAAACGCCAGGCCTCTCAAAATTAACGTGACTATGGAAATTATCTTAACTTCATTATTTCCAGATTATTTTTTGTTTACCTTGAGAACAGTAGTACTATATATGAGAGATTTATAAAAGCTTATCTCTAATATTAATCTCTCTGTTATCATAAGAAAGTGTATCTCGTAACTCTATCAGAAATAGCTTATAAATGGTCCGAGAGACGTATCTAGTTTCCGGAAGACTGCCACACAATACGCTGGGCTAGAATCTCCGTATCTGAATAAGAGACTTGGTTCATTACTTATACCAGAACCCGCCAGAAACTGTGTTGATGTGGTCGGATTTTATCTCTGTGTTTATATCAAGTGCTCTTACCCAACAGTAGCGACTGATTCGACCCCCACTCAAAACCGTGATACTCTTACATCTCAAAATTACTCCTGGATAACTCACGAATTATCCTTATATCCTTTATGGTTTTATTTAATTTAGGATAAAATATTAAACGGTCCTTATGTGTTGCTTTAGGTAATATTGTTTAGATAAGAATGACAGTCTTTTGAATGGCTGCTTCCTTGACCTTACTAAGAATTGACACTAGACGCACTGGTTTGATTTGTTTATGTTTCGTTAGAGGTTTTGAAGGTGCTTATGTTTCTTGTCCATGTGTCTGTGTGTCGTGTAGGAGTCTATGTGTCGTGTAGGAATCTATGTATCGTGTAGGAATCTATGTGTCGTGTAGGAGTCTATGTGTCGTGTAGGAGTCTATGTGTCGTGTAGGAATCTATGTGTCGTGTAGGAGTCTATGTGTCGTGTAGGAATCTATGTGTCGTGTAGGAATCTATGTGTCGTGTAGGAGTCTATGTGTCGTGTAGGAGTCTATGTGTCGTGTAGGAGTCTATGTGTCGTGTAGGAATCTATGTGTCGCGTAAGAATCTATGTGTCATGTAGGAATCTATGTGTCGTGTAGGAATCTATATGTCGTGTAGGAATCTATGTGTCGTGTAGGAATCTATTATATTCGGCCTTTTTTTATCTGAAACTATACTATAAAACGTATGTACATATGTAATAGAAACACTCAACCAAATAAACCTTTCCTCTGAGTGCATCCATAGAGGTTTTAATAAATATCTTGACACTATGAATGATATAACGCTAACATTACGACACGTTGAAGTATCCTCGTATATACCAGCTGCCATGTTGGTATAGACTGTGGTGCATAAGCAGATTACGACGGCTCATACTCTTACATCTCCTACTGAGAGAGAGAGAGAGAGAGAGAGAGAGAGAGAGAGAGAGAGAGAGAGAGAGAGACTCGTTAAAGTTGTTTCTACTGCTACCATGATTTTGTATTGCCTTTGGATATTTGTGTCACTTTATATTGACCATTTTGTATAATGTGTATATTAAATATTTATCTGTATATTAATTTTGGTTGGAATTAACTTAATATACGTCTATTCTGACCAGTCTGATAGATGATTTTTGTTTTTATCAAGTTAGGGTTAAATTAGATTAAACTCGTCATTGATCAGTTGTTGAAGCAGAGGACATATGCTGATCATTAAGTTAATATTCTCCTGTTAACATGTCTAATGGTTCACTTAGGTCACATGATAACAGGCGTAATGGGGTGAAAAAATTGGCACCGAGATTTTATCGTAACTTAGATCCGTTATCTTACCTCCAATTATGTGGCGGCGACAGGTAAGGGCAGTGTTGTGATCATTCACCGTTGTGTTAGCTTCAGGGTACAGGAGACAGTTAGCACAGTTGGTATATTTTTCTTATTTCTCCTTGTTTTCTTCTACCTCTTCCACTCATTCCTAAAAATAATAATAAAAAATATTAATCATATACCCCCAAAATGGACTATTCCTTATTTAAAAAAAAAATATCTCGTTACTAATATTAAATAAAAAATGATTCGTCTCTTAAATTACGTTGACTTTTTTCACGACCAGTTTTAGAAAGAAAAAGTAATTTGTTTTAAAATGGTCAGGTTTTGAAAATTAATTATCATTGATCTTGGTTGTTTGTCTTGGTGTAAATTGATCGTTTAATTACTCTGTTTTATTATGAGGTGGAGTTTTTGATGTGTTCCTCGGTAGAAGTCAGTAGTATGGCTTTAGTGTTAGACCAGAAAGATGAGGAGGATCATTTTACTGGTTCATGATTAAGAACCCATACGAGCACACACACACACACACACACACACACACACACACACACACACACACACACGCACACACACACGCACACACGCACACACACACGCACGCAAACACGCACGCAAACACACACACGCAAACACACACACAATCCATCTTCCTCCTCTCTCAGCCCGCCGTCTAGGTAGAGGGGCCGATTTTATCTCCCCGATCAATATTATCTTGACTTAACACGTATAAACATAATGTACTTATAGTTTAACAGTAAGCATGATTGTGGAAAAAAAAACATCCATTAACACAGCAGAATTACTTAAAATTTAATAACTGTGGTAAAGTTTTCTTCCTTATAATGTCAGTCTCTATATTTCATCACAGCATTACACAGACTCACCAACTTACTTCCAGCAGGATGAAGGTCGCGATCAGCTGCCAACGATGAGAACTGGGGAGAGGGGAATTTGCCTCGAGTCTCTTCCCGGCGGTAGTGGTAGCTCAGCGTCAAATTGCTGCGCTAATGAGGTCGATTGAATGGCTTCGTTTAGAGATATTGAGTCCGGCTGATGCTCGACCTGAACCAGAGAGAATGGGAAGATCGACAGAGAAGACACCAAGAAATTAACTAATTTATATAATTTAAAACACAAGATTTTTTTCTTCTCATACATGATAAAATACCTCACTCAAAGCTCCCTTAGTCCAGTCAGTTGCGTTGGATTCATTACTCAACAGAATACGTGAGTTGTATACAGGTGACCACTGAACCTCTCACTGGTAATGATGAGCAGGTGTAAGTACAACTCTCTGGAAATCTTTGATCAACTAATTCGGGAATGACTGGCTGGAACTTTTTTTTTTTATCAATTAATTTATTCAACAAACGTTTTAATTCATTATTTTTTGTCGGTATAAATGATGTTGTCACGTCATATTTATCCACGACAAACAAAAAACAAACAAACACACACACACACACACACACACACACACACACACACACACACACACACACACACACACATTGTGAACTTCCCACACACGGTTAAAATACCCTTGACCTAATCTTAACCGACTCAGGTGTAGCACACACCTATCAGTGCTCAGGTCCCCAGCTGCCACTCCCACTCAAGTACAGAGACCTACAGGCCGATTACTGACTCTGCAGTGCGTCTCTTCGGGCAGTGGACAGTTCACCATCCTTGGACTGAAGCACTTAGTGTGGATGACGTGGACACCAAATGGATAAATTACACCAACACCACCACGGAAGCTCACCGCAACTTCTTCCCCGAGAAGTCCGTAAGATCTCACCCAGCTGACTTGCCCTGGATCACACCTCGGATCAAAAGACTTATACAACAGAGAGACAGCCTTTTATCTCATTGACCACAACCACTACAGGTCCCTGCGCAACCGAGGCATCCGCAAAATACGCACTGCAAAGAAGTCTCACTATCCAACCAAATTGCAACACCTGAAGCAGACCAACATCAGTTAATTGTATGGTAAGCTTAAAGAACTCTGTGGACTAAACAATAAGACACACCCCCTCCCCTTCCTTAGCCATCTCACTAATGTTGACGCAGCTGAGCAATCAAATAACCATTTCCCTATTATACGCCAAACGCTCCCCCGACTTGACACAACCAATCTCCCTGCTTACCTACCAGCCCCCTTTCCTGCTGACTTAGTAGCAAAACGTCTGGACAAACTGAAGTTAAAACGCTCCAACACCCCCATTGACTTACCAATGAAACTCTTCAAGGAGTTCTCCCCGGGGCTAGCTAAACCCCTATGCTCCATCATCAATGCTTCCCTCAGTCATGCCAAATGCCCAGCTGGCTGGAAGACTTCATATGTGTCACCAGTGCCCCCCAAAAAACAGCCCACAATCCTTAAATCACCTTCGACCCATTGCAATCACCCCAATACCCAGCTTAATCTGTGAAAGTTTTGTGTTTGACTGGGCTTATGCTGAAATTGCAGGCGCCGTAGATCCTCAGCACTTTGGTAATATGAAAACTTCCTCCACCTCTTACTGTCTTGTCAGCTTTCTCGACTACATTTACCGCCATCTGGAGAAACGAAAAACGTCTGTTGCTGTCGCCTTCATTGAATTCACCAAGGCATTTGACCTAGTCGACCACAATTTAATCATCAACAAAGCTATTGACCTCCTGTTTTGAAGAAGTCTTATACCATGGCTTACAGACTTCCTCAGTAACCGACGCCAAGCTGTAGGCTTATGCTCATCAATGATGCCCTTAAGAGAAACCCCTGCTCGCTGGAAATATGTCGACGACTCCACCATTGGGATCAGTGTCAACAACTATGCTCCCGACTATACCGCCCTTCAGGATTTATTGAACCGTCTCCAAAATTGGGCCACCAACAACCATGTCACCATCAACCATACCAAGACCATGGTTATGCACATCAACCTCTCCTCCGACGTTGTCTCACCTCCTTCCATTACTTTAGGTCCCAACACACTCCAGGTTGTAGATTCCACTAAGCTCCTCGGCGTCATCATAGACAACAAACTAAATTGAAAACCACACATCAATAAAGTTGTCAAAACCACCAGTTTCCGTCTCCACCTCCTCCGCCGACTCAAGTCCCTCGGAATTCCTGCATCCAAGCTCCTCAGTGTTTACTCAACATTCATACTTCCCAAGCTCACCTACGCCTCCCCTACCTGGTCTTCCTCCCCAAACGCCACACAACGTAAACACCTAGAAAAAGTGCAAAAGAGGGCATGCAAGATTATTCTCTCCCTTCCTACTCCACATATCAAGAAGCGCTCAACACACTGACCCTTTCGACTCTCACTGACCATCACCACGACCTCATCTGCAAATTTGGTAAGAAGCTTCTACACCATCCTCGACACCATCTACTACCTGAGATCCCTAGCCCGGGGAGTGCTGTTCGTACCAGAACCGCATCCAGCCCATACGTGCACGAACTGATCCTTTATAAGAACAGCCAGTCCCAACTATGTAGGAGTATCAATAACATGGCAAGCCAGTGTATTCCTCCCAGTAAACCTTCTCTGCACTGTCACTATGTTGAGAAATGAACTGTGGTTTGAGCTTTTCCCCCATCTAGTTATTATATGTCTTATTTGTGTCACTTATATTTACTTGTACATGTTATTTGTAATTCTGAGCATTCCCCAAATGTAACTGTATATTTTTCAGCCTTCTGGCTGTAAGCTCTTTCAATAAATAGATTAGGTATTATTATTATTATTATTATTATTATTATTATTATTATTGTGTGTGTGTGTGTGTGTGTGTGTGTATTGTGTGTGTGTTATTACACACACACACACACACACACACACACACACACACACACAGGTAAAATGAATGCCTATACAATTTACAGTCAATATGGCGTTGGTATTTTAAGATATATTTGTATGAATAAAACAAAAGCCATTCGTAAAGTATAAGAGGTTTTCCGATATTCTCAACCACTGATGCTAGAAAATAGATAATTAGGTCACGCAGGGAGATGTCTTGCAAGGTGAGATTATAGGTCATATTGATCATTTCAATATAATTCCATTTGTCGATAATTTGAATTGAATGGTGTAGATTGGAGCAATCATACAGAAACAAATGAGGTACTCCTCTGACACTCCCAGGTACTCCTCTGACACTCCCAGGTACTCCTCTGACATTCCCAGGTACTCCTCTGACACTCCCAGGTACACCTCTGACACTCCCAGGTACACCTCTGACACTCCCAGTTACACCTCCGACACTCCCAGTTACACCTCAGACACTCCCAGGTACACCTCAGACACTGCCAGGTACACCTCAGACACTCCCAGGTGCACCTGTGACACTCACAAGGAGCTCCTCACTCCTACACCGGCCAATATCATTGCCTCCTGCACTGAGGCAGATAATGGGTTTGTTCTCATTACCAGACAAGATATTGTCTACCATGACAAACACACCCTCATCCAATTTTATTTTTAATACAAAAATCTCTATCCAGGTACCGTACCTGGGAATCACCAACAAATAAGGGTTTCGTACCTTCCTTGTCAGCCCTGTCCCTGACTATGCGAACATTCAATTCGTCTATCAAAGGACTAAAAGAGTTTTTACACTGTTGTCGTTTCCTTGGTGTCTTTTCTCACCACTAGTTTGGTTGTTCCTCTCCTCACAACCTTCCATTCGCCTGTGTTTTCGTCAGACACGGGGTCTCCTTGTCTCGAGTCTTCTTTCTTTATCCTCGCAATCACTTCCTTATATATCACGTTTTCATCCTTAACCTTCACTAACTCGGCCACTAGCTCGACCTTCAGAAGGGCACAGCCCTGCTCACAAGTAGCTCTAGCCATTACTTGGAGAATATTCTGTGGTATATTATTTGGTTATCATATTTTGTCAGTCGTTACTTACAAGTCATACTGGATATGTGTGTTTGTCTCCTTATATATGTTCTCGTGTGCACATTCAGTCAATCAATGAGAGTACTGTCCTCATATCTGAGGGTTGGCAACCACAGTCCTCCACTCTAAACGTTCTCGGACTGTTTACTATTTCTCTAAGGTTTTGTATCTCTCTGAGGACCCATTTTTGAAGTTCATTCATCCATCCCAGTCTTTGTCTTCAGTAGTCTTTTATCTCCACTACCTTCTATATATCATTCGCCCTGTTACCTTCACTACCTTCATTCGGTCTGTTATCTTCACTACCTGCTATTTTTCATTCAGCCTCTTATCTTCACTACCTTCACACTCTTCAGTCGGCCTGTTACCTTCACTACCTTCTATATTTCAGTCGGCCTGTTGCATGCTACCTTCCGCTGTCGTCGGCCTGTATCTTCCACTACGTTCACTACCTTCATTGTGTGCTCTTCCTGCTTTTTTTCATTCATACCTGTGTCTTCACTACCGTCACACTTTCTTCAGTCGGCCTGGTACCTTCACTACCTTCCTCTCTTCAGTCGACCAGTTGCCTTCACTACCTTCACTCTTCAGTCGGCCTGTTATCTTCACTACCTTCGCACTCTTCAGTCGGCCTGTTATCTTCACTACCATCACACTCTTCAGTCGGCCTGTTACTTCTTCCTTCACACTCTTCCGAGTCGGCCTGTTAACTTCACCCTAACTTCTGTGTTTCAATCGGCCTGTTACCTTCACTACCTTCACTCTTCAGTGGCCTGTTGTCTTCACTACCGTCACACTCTTCAGTCGGCCTGTTACCTTCACTACCTTCACACTCTTCAGACTGACCTCAATGCCTTCACCACCTTCTATGTTTCAATCGGCCTATTACCTTCACTACCTTCACACTCTTCAGTCGGCCTGTTGTCTTCACTACCGTCACACTCTTCAGTCGGCCTGTTACCGTCACTACCTTCACACTCTTCAGTCGGCCTGTTAACTTCACTACCTTCTATGTTTCAATCGGCCTGTTGTCTTCACTACCGTCACACTCTTCAGTCGGCCTGTTGTCTTCACTACCGTCACACTCTTCAGTCGGCCTGTTAACTTCACTACCTTCTATGTTTCAATCGGCCTATTACCTTCACTACCTTCACACTCTTCAGTCGGCCTGTTGTCTTCACTACCGTCACACTCTTCAGTCGGCCTGTTACCTTCACTACCTTCACACTCTTCAGTCGGCCTGTTGTCTTCACTACCGTCACACTCTTCAGTCGGCCTGTTACCTTCACTACCTTCACACTCTTCAGTCGGCCTGTTAACTTCACTACCTTCTATGTTTCAATCGGCCTATTACCTTCACTACCTTCACACACTTCAGTCGGCCTGTTATCTTCACTACATTCCCTGTCTCCTTTGTCCTGTTAACTTCAATACATTCCATGTCTCATTCGGCCTGTTATCTTCACTACCTTCCATGTCTCATTTCGACTGTTATCTTCACTACATTTCATGTCTCATTAGGCCTGTTATCTTCACTACATTCCACGTCTCATTCGGCCTATTATCTTTACTATATTTCATGTCTCATTTTGCCTATTAACTTTACTACCTTCCATGTCTCATTTTTCCTGTTATCTTCACTACCTTCCATATCTCATTCGGCCTGTTATCTTTACTACCTTCTACACTTCACTCGGAAGCACCTACATCTATTCTACCATTATATGCTGTCCATACTCTTTATCATCAACTACTTAGATTCCAAGCTGATTATAATTTAATGCTGTAAAGTACAATGAGAGACAATATAAGTAATAAAGAATAAATTAATTCCACTTAAAATGCACATTAAGTATTGGTCTGTCCCCTTTTTGGCCATGTGCCTCATGGCATGTTGGGTCATGGAACGAAAACACCAGTTAAAAGAATCGGTAAACGTACTGGAGAAATAGGTAGCGGCGATCGTCAAAAATAACGACGAAAATTGGTATGCCATGGGAATGATGTGGCGCCTCCTGCATTATATATTCCCGTATTGGATAAAGAAAACCCAATTAAATTCAGAGAAAATATCTCTCCCAAAAGTTAACGCCGAACAATATGAAAGCATCCCCTTTTTACGGGATTTCATACATATTAACATAATGCAATAACAACAAAAAATATTGATCAAAGCCCTTCAGGAGGATGGGGTGACCCCAAAGCCTGAGCTGCCCCTCCCCTGGCTTAGCTCAGTAGTGGGAGCCGTCATACTGATGTTCTACAGTATTATTTTACTAATAAAAAAATATAATAAGGAACTTAAAGAAGGGAAGGAGGAAGACAGTGGGTCTCCTCCCGCCACCCACCTCACCGTCGGGGAGGAGGAAGACAGTGGGTTCCCTTCCGCCACCCACCTCACCGTCGGGGAGGAGGAAGACATTGGGTCTCCTCCCGCCACCCAACTCACGGATAAGGTAGTGGAAAAGCCGATGAAGAGCTTTCAAATATAAAGGAAATTTCTGAGAGATTTTAAAAATAAACTTGAAAATAATGAGCCCCTCAGAAGAAAAGATGGGTCACTAATGGACGAAAGTGATATTCAAAAATATAAAGACATAATTTAAAAACTGAAGGACAAAAAACTGATCAGGACTAAAAATGCGCGAGAAAGACAAAAATTAAATAAAAAATATAATGAAAAACTTATCGACGGGGGGGTGGAAGAGGGCGGATCTCCTCCCGCCACCCACCTCACCGGCGGGGAGGAGAAAGACAATGGCTCACCTCCCACCACCCACCTCACCTTCGGGGAGGAGGAAGACAGTGGGTCTCCTCCCGCCACCCAACTCACGGATAAGGTAGTGGAAAAGCCGATGAAGAGCTTTCAAATATAAAGGTAATTTCTGAGAGATTTTAAAAATAAACTTGAAAATAATGAGCCCCTCAGAAGAAAAGATGGGTCACTAATGGACGAAAGTGATATTCAAAAATATAAAGACATAATTTAAAAACTGAAGGACAAAAAACTGATCAGGACTAAAAATGCGCGAGAAAGACAAAAATTAAATAAAAAATATAATGAAAAACTTATCGACGGGGGGGAGGAAGACGGCGGGTCTCCTCCCGCCACCCACCTCACCGTCGGGGAGGAGGAAGACATTGGGTCTCCTCCCGCCACCCACCTCACCGGCGGGGAGGAGGTAGACAGTGGGTCTCCTCCCGCCACCCACCTCACCGTCGGGGAGGAGGTAGACAGTGGCTCTCCTCCCGCCACCCACCTCACCGGCGGGGAGGAGGAAGACAGTGGGTCTTCTCCCGCCACCCACCTCACCGTCGGGGAGGAGGAAGACATTGGGTGTCCTCCCGCCACCCAACTCACGGATAAGGTAGTGGAAAAGCCGATGAAGAGCTTTCAAATATAAAGGTAATTTCTGAGAGATTTTAAAAATAAACTTGAAAATAATGAGCCCCTCAGAAGAAAAGATGGGTCACTAATGGACGAAAGTGATATTCAAAAATATAAAGACATAATTTAAAAACTGAAGGACAAAAAACTGATCAGGACTAAAAATGCGCGAGAAAGACAAAAATTAAATAAAAAATGATTTGGCGTGTTCAGGGCCCGCACAGTAGCCTCCCCCACAAAGCATTGTCTTATTGTTTGTTATTATTGTTTTCACATTACTACCGATACAGTATTTATTAAAAATATAATATAAAAGCTAAGCACTTCACCCTTTCTTCTCATTCTAGTACTGATCAGAATTCAGGGAGACGACTGTGTGAAAAAAATGTAAGGAGAATATTGACTCTAAGACGCGAAGCTGAGATGGGTGGTGGCTGGGGAAGGTGTACAGTACATATTGAGGAGGTAGGATTAACACTTGAGACTGTAATGAGACGAATCTCACAAGAAGAGAATTACATATATAGGTAGGAAGTATAGAGAGTAGGAATGTAAAGATAGGAAACTTGGTAGCGTGGCCTGGATGTTATTTGCACAGCGTCACTACGCTTATCTTATCTCGTATGTCAATACACATATATCACTTCTTAAAGGGACAACTTGTTAAACACCTCTTGATACAACTATTTATTACTTCACTCAATGACATGGACACATTAATATCACTATTATATCGGGGTACTAACACATTATGCTTTACGTTACTTGACACTGACTCTCGGACACACCTGAATGAATACACTTCCCACAGTAGGTAACTCACCCTAGGACGTTCTGACAAGACTCACGTGTACCCTGACGTAGGCCCAGTGAGTGCTGGCTGGGCTGCCTCCTATGGGAGAGTCTGCTTAGCTGGCGATGCCGTGGTCTGGTCGGGAGGTCTCCCTCCCGACCTGGGGAGGGGACGTGCGTGACTCTGCTTAGTGAACCGAGTGACGACCCGAACGGGAGGGGGATGACAGCAACCAGAATGAGAATCAGTATGACCAGAATCAGAATGATAATGATAATGCCCGTGGACGGGGCTGTAGGGCCTTTATATGGGATCGGCCCAGCCGGCTTCTGACCTCTAACAATTAACACTAAACTGGTTTGATCTGGATAGTTGTGTGCAGGTGTGGTCCTGGCCAGGTGTCTTGGCTAGGTGCGGTTGTAGGTCACCCGGCTCACGTCATTAGCGGGCGAGGTCAAGTCCCTTGGGTCGACCTGAGGTGTGTCAACCCGGAATGTGGTGGTACCACGAGGTCTGCAGTGCTCTTGCTGTTATATGCGGCATAATTCTGGGCTGTAAGGTTTGGTCTGACAATCACTCATTACACCTCCCGCCAAGACCAAAGCTTCATCACAGAGACTGATGCCACATATAGACAGCAACATCACGTGTGGTGTCAAAGATAATCCCTGGGGCGATAACATAGTCTCACATTTACAAACAACAATCTCATAGGTGTATGTTTTTCTACTGGCGCTAGTTTGATCTGACAAAGCTCACTATACCTCCCGCCAAGATCAAAGCTTCTATGCCAGGAGAAAAAGGAAACATAGCAAGTGAACATAGAATGAAAAAATCCTTCATATGTAGCATAGTGTCCGAGGCAACCTTGCAAATCACATTCTACAAACAATAACAGGTGTTACATTTCCTTATCAGCCCATGTCAAAATAATAATTCATCTCAGTCAGTAATATAGCTACAACATCGTGTTTCATAGTCCAAGACATTGATCAAATGAACTCATAGAAAAAGTGAGACTAAAAAAAGACATTCTTTGTAGTAAACATCAACAAAATCAGAGAAAATACTTCAAAATACACAAAAAATGTTCCTACTTCACATATTAGGGTATTGATATCTTTTTATTATACATCAACAACATCAGTACATTAGTTGGGTCCGGCATAGCTCACGTCTTCCATCCAGCTGGTATCTGAAAAATAGGGGATGGCGGCAGCTCAGCAGCTGTAGTCGGTTGGTCCTTCATCATCGACTTTCTTGTGATGTCAGGACAGCACATCTTCTGTCTTCTTTCTTCACATAGCACATCTTATGTCTTCTTTCTTCACATACCGCACCTTGTAGGTCGTTTCTCCACACCTTCTGACTTCTTCTCACTTCCTCCTGGTTTCTATACTATTCCAGACGAGTTTTCTGTCCCATCTGCATTCTTCCTCTACGTTTAGAGCCTCATTTTCAACGTCTTCTAGATGAATTTTCTGTTCCATCTTCCTTTTTTCTTAGTACATCATCATTTTCATATTCCAGACGAATTTTCTGTTCATCTGCGTTTCTTTATACATCTTCATTTTCATATTCCAGACGAATTTTTCTGCTCATCTGCGTTTCTTTATACATCTTCATTTTCATATTCCAGATGAATTTTTCTGCTCCATCTGTATTTCTTCTCTGCAACATCATCATTTTCAACATATTCCAGACGATTTTCTGTTCATCTGCCGTCGGCCCCCTCCGGCCGGGATGAAGGCCGGTCCACTACTTGGGCTGTCGTCTCCTTAGATGACTCGTAAGGCAGGTTCCGCGGACCAGGGCTCGCCCTCCGTACGTGAGTGTCGGCGAGACCAAAGACCATCCTGTCTTACACCTTCCACAGTGGTGAATCCCTCCCTGGCTGGGCTCACCAGGGTTCGTTGTGTGGCGATCCATTCCACACTCCTTAACTTCCTAAAGTAGAAAAATATAAAATCTTCTTAATCCTAGACCAAGGGAGGACTTGAAAGAAGTGACGTGGTGTGTGGTGGGTTTCGTGCTGCCTTCATCAAGCTGCATTCATCACGCTGCTTTCATCATGCTGGTTCTTCTCTGCTCGTATGTACTGTGGTTGACGGCCGGCTGGCCATGGGTGGTACTGTGAGTGACATTTGACAGAGAAACAATCCTAAAGGGATGATGGATCAGTTGGAAGTGCATTTGCAAAAAAAAAAATTCACTTCAAAAGATTCTAACTATCACTGTACTGAACACTAAGGGGAATAAGCGTGAGTTCTTACGTGAGGCCCTACAGTCCCGTCCACGGGCATTATCATTATCATTCTGGTCATACTGATTCTCATTCTGGTTGCTGTCATCCCCCTCCCGTTCGGGTCGTCACTCGGTTCACTAAGCAGAGTCACGCACGTCCCCTCCCCAGGTCGGGAGGGAGACCTCCCGACCAGACCACGGCATCGCCAGCTAAGCAGACTCTCCCATAGGAGGCAGCCCAGCCAGCACTCACTGGGCCTACGTCAGGGTACACGTGAGTCTTGTCAGAACGTCCTAGGGTGAGTTACCTACTGTGGGAAGTGTATTCATTCAGGTGTGTCCGAGAGTCAGTGTCAAGTAACGTAAAGCATAATGTGTTAGTACCCCGATATAATAGTGATATTAATGTGTCCATGTCATTGAGTGAAGTAATAAATAGTTGTATCAAGAGGTGTTTAACAAGTTGTCCCTTTAAGAAGTGATATATGTGTATTGACATACAAGATAAGATAAGCGTAGTGACGCTGTGCAAATAACATCCAGGCCACGCTACCAAGTTTCCTATCTTTACATTCCTACTCTCTATACTTCCTACCTATATATGTAATTCTCTTCTTGTGAGATTCGTCTCATTACAGTCTCAAGTGTTAATCCTACCTCCTCAATATGTACTGTACACCTTCCCCAGCCACCACCCATCTCAGCTTCGCGTCTTAGAGTCAATATTCTCCTTACTTTTTTTTTCACACAGTCGTCTCCCTGAATTCTGATCAGTACTAGAATGAGAAGAAAGGGTGAAGTGCTTAGCTTTTATATTATATTTTTAATAAATACTGTATCGGTAGTAATGTGAAAACAATAATAACAAACAATAAGACAATGCTTTGTGGGGGAGGCTACTGTGCGGGCCCTGAACACGCCAAATCATTTTTTATTTAATTTTTGTCTTTCTCGCGCATTTTTAGTCCTGATCAGTTTTTTGTCCTTCAGTTTTTAAATTATGTCTTTATATTTTTGAATATCACTTTCGTCCATTAGTGACCCATCTTTTCTTCTGAGGGGCTCATTATTTTCAAGTTTATTTTTAAAATCTCTCAGAAATTACCTTTATATTTGAAAGCTCTTCATCGGCTTTTCCACTACCTTATCCGTGAGTTGGGTGGCGGGAGGAGACCCAATGTCTTCCTCCTCCCCGACGGTGAGGTGGGTGGCGGGAGAAGACCCACTGTCTTCCTCCTCCCCGCCAGTGAGGTGGGTGGCGGGAGGAGAGCCACTGTCTACCTCCTCCCCGACGGTGAGGTGGGTGGCGGGAGGAGACCCACTGTCTACCTCCTCCCCGACGGTGAGGTGGGTGGCGGGAGGAGGGCCATTGCCTTTCTCCTCCCCGCCGGTGAGGTGGGTGGCGGGAGGAGATCCGCCGTCTTCCTCCCCCCCGTCGATAAGTTTTTCATTATATTTTTTATTTAATTTTTGTCTTTCTCGCGCATTTTTAGTCCTGATCAGTTTTTTGTCCTTCAGTTTTTAAATTATGTCTTTATATTTTTGAATATCACTTTCGTCCATTAGTGACCCATCTTTTCTTCTGAGGGGCTCATTATTTTCAAGTTTATTTTTAAAATCTCTCAGAAATTTCCTTTATATTTGAAAGCTCTTCATCGGCTTTTCCACTACCTTATCCGTGAGTTGGGTGGCGGGAGGAGACCCAATGTCTTCCTCCTCCCCGACGGTGAGGTGGGTGGCGGGAGGAGACCCACTGTCTTCCTCCTCCCCGCCAGTGAGGTGGGTGGCGGGAGGAGAGCCACTGTCTACCTCCTCCCCGACGGTGAGGTGGGTGGCGGGAGGAGACCCACTGTCTACCTCCTCCCCGACGGTGAGGTGGGTGGCGGGAGGAGGGCCATTGCCTTTCTCCTCCCCGCCGGTGAGGTGGGTGGCGGGAGGAGATCCGCCGTCTTCCTCCCCCCCGTCGATAAGTTTTTCATTATATTTTTTATTTAATTTTTGTCTTTCTCGCGCATTTTTAGTCCTGATCAGTTTTTTGTCCTTCAGTTTTTAAATTATGTCTTTATATTTTTGAATATCACTTTCGTCCATTAGTGACCCATCTTTTCTTCTGAGGGGCTCATTATTTTCAAGTTTATTTTTAAAATCTCTCAGAAATTTCCTTTATATTTGAAAGCTCTTCATCGGCTTTTCCACTACCTTATCCGTGAGTTGGGTGGCGGAAGGGAACCCACTGTCTTCCTCCTCCCCGACGGTGAGGTGGGTGGCGGGAGGAGACCCACTGTCTTCCTCCTTCCCTTCTTTAAGTTCCTTATTATATTTTTGATTAGTAAAATAATACTGTAGAACATCAGTATGACGGCTCCCACTACTGAGCTAAGCCAGGGGAGGGGCAGCTCAGGCTTTGGGGTCACCCCATCCTCCTGAAGGGCTTTGATCAATATTTTTTGTTGTTATTGCATTATGTTAATATGTATGAAATCCCGTAAAAAGGGGATGCTTTCATATTGTTCGGCGTTAACTTTTGGGAGAGATATTTTCTCTGAATTTAATTGGGTTTTCTTTATCCAATACGGGAATATATAATGCAGGAGGCGCCACATCATTCCCATGGCATACCAATTTTCGTCGTTATTTTTGACGATCGCCGCTACCTATTTCTCCAGTACGTTTACCGATTCTTTTAACTGGTGTTTTCGTTCCATGACCCAACATGCCATGAGGCACATGGCCAAAAAGGGGACAGACCAATACTTAATGTGCATTTTAAGTGGAATTAATTTATACTTTATTACTTATATTGTCTCTCATTGTACTTTACAGCATTAAATTATAATCAGCTTGGAATCTAAGTAGTTGATGATAAAGAGTATGGACAGCATATAATGGTAGAATAGATGTAGGTGCTTCCGAGTGAAGTGTAGAAGGTAGTAAAGATAACAGGCCGAATGAGATATGGAAGGTAGTGAAGATAACAGGAAAAATGAAACATGGAAGGTAGTAAAGATAACAGGCAAAATGAGACATGAAATGTAGTAAAGATAATAGGCCGAATGAGACGTGGAATGTAGTGAAGATAACAGGCCTAATGAGACATGAAATGTAGTGAAGATAACAGTCGAAATGAGACATGGAAGGTAGTGAAGTTAACAGGCCGAATGAGACATGGAATGTATTGAAGTTAACAGGACAAAGGAGACAGGGAATGTAGTGAAGATAACAGGCCGACTGAAGTGTGTGAAGGTAGTGAAGATAACAGGCCGAATGAGACATGGAATGTATTGAAGTTAACAGGACAAAGGAGACAGGGAATGTAGTGAAGATAACAGGCCGACTGAAGTGTGTGAAGGTAGTGAAGGTAATAGGCCGATTGAAACATAGAAGGTAGTGAAGTTAACAGGCCGACTGAAGAGTGTGAAGGTAGTGAAAGTAACAGGCCGACTGAAGAGTGTGACGGTAGTGAAG
>NW_024755699.1:0-8170 GCF_018991925.1 Homarus americanus
AGTTACGCATTGCTGTTTTCTATGATAATCTACTTCGCAAAATTAGCAATATTTTTGCCCGTACCTCGATACAATTTACTCCCAGAAAAAGTCGATAATCTACTTTCCCGAAAAAGTAGTAGTGGCCTACTTTTTCGAAAGTAGATAACCAACTCTTCCCGGAAAGTAGATATTTCCCATTTTCTATGATACAAATTTCCGTTTTCTATGATAATCTACTTCGCAAAATTAGGTAATATTTCCCTGTACCCGATAATTACTCCCCAGAAAAGTCGATAATTCACTTTCCCGAAAGTAGTAGTAATTCACTTTTCGGGAAAGTAGATAACCAACTTTCCCGGAAAGTAGAGCATTTCCCATTTTCATGATACAAATTTCCTGTTTTGCTGATAATCTACTTCGCAAAAATTAGGGTAACATTTCCCCGCTAAAATTCGATAATTTACTTCCCAGAAAAGTCGATAATTTTCCCGAAAAAGTAGGTGGATCTACTTTTCAGAAAAGTAGATAACCAACTTTCCCGGAAAGTAGATATTTCCATTTCTATGAAACAAATTCCTGCTTTACATAATCTACCGCAAAAATTAGGCAATATTTGCCCAAAATTCGATAATTTACTTCCCAGAAAAAGTCGATAATCTTTACTTCTTCCGAAAAGTAGAAAAATCTACTTCGAAAGTAGATAAATCAACTTTCCTGAAAAGTAGATATTTCCCCATTTTCTATGATACAAATTTCCCAAGCCTTTATGATAATCTACTTCGCAAAAATTAGGCAATATTTACCCGTACTGATAATTTACTTCCCAGAAAAAGTCGTTAATCTACTTTCCCCGAAAGTAGAAAAAATTCACTTCTTTTCAAGTAGATAAACCAATCCTCTCCCGGAAAGTAGATATTTCCCATTTCTTGGTGATACAAATTTCCCGTTTTATGATAATCTACTTCGCAAAATTAGGTATTATTTCTGTACCCGATAATTTATTTCAGAAAGTCGATAATTCATTTTCTCGAAAAAGTAGAAAAAAATCTACTTTTCGGGAAAGTACAACCAACTTCCCGGAAAGTAGTATATTTCCCCATTTTCTATGATACAAATTTCCGTTTCTATGATAATCTACTTCGCAAAATTAGGCAATATTTGCCCAAAATTCGATAATTTACTTCCCAGAAAAAGTCGATAATCTACTTTCCCGAAAAGTAGAAAAATTCATTTTTTCGGGAGAAAGTAGATAACCAACTTTCCCGGAAAGTAGATATTTCCATTTTCTAAGATAAAAATTTCCCGTTTTCATGACAATCTACTTCGCAAAATTAGGTATTTCAAAATCGATAATTTATTTCCCAGAAAAGTCGATAATCCACTTTCCCGAAAAAGTAGTATCTACTTTTCGAAAAGTAGATAAACCAACTTTCCCGGAAAGCAGATATTTCCCATTTTCTATGATACAAATTTCCTGTTTCTATGATAATCCACTTCGCAAAATTAGTAATATTTCCCCAAAATTCGATAAACCACTCCCAGAAAAGTCGATAATCTACTTCCCGAAAAGTAGAAAAAACTCACTTTTCAGGAAAAATACAACCAACTTTCCCGAAAGTAGATATTTCCCATTTTCTATGATACAAACTTCCCGTTTCTATGATAATCTACTACCAAAAATTAGTCAAAATTCGAAAATTCACTTCCCAGAAAAGTCGATAATCTACTTTCCCGAAAAGTAGTAGTTACCACTTTTTCGAAAAGTAGACAACCAACTTTCCCGGAAAGTGATATTTCCCATTTCTATGATACAAATTTCCCGTTTCTAGATAATCTACTTCGCAAAATTAGGTAATATTTCCTAAATTCGATACAATTACTTCAGAAAAGTCGATAATCTACACTTTCCCGAAAAGTAGAAAAATATACTTTTCGAAAGTAGATAACCAACTTCCCCTGAAAGTAGATATTTCCATTTTCTATATACAAATTTCCTGTTTCTATGATAATCTACTTCGCAAAATTAGGTAATATCAAAATTGAACCCCCAAAAATCGATAATCCACTTTCCCGAAAAGTAGAAAAAATCTACTTTTCGGAAAATAGATAACCAACTTCTCCCGAAAGTAGATATTTCCATTTTCAGATACAAATTTCGTTTATGATAATCTACTGCAAAATTAGGCAATATTGCCCAAAACTCGATAATTACTCTTCCAAAAGTCGATAACACTTCATTCTGAAAAGTACGCCCATTTTTCGAAAAGATAACCAACTTTCCCAGAAAGATATTTCCCACTTTCTATGACACAAAATTTCCCGTTTTCTATGATAATCTACTTCGCAAAATTAGGTAATATTTCAAAATACCGATAATTTACCAGACAAGTCGATAATCTACTTCCCGAAAAAGTAGAAAAATCTACTTTCAGAAAGTAGATAACCAACTCTCCCGGAAAGTAGATATTTCACTTATGATACAAATTTCCTGTTCTATGATAATTCATACTACAAAATTAGGAACATTTCCCAAAATACGATAATTTACTTCCAAGAAAAGTAGATAATCTACTTTCCCGAAAGTAGAAAAATTCACTTTTTCGGAAAAATAGATAACCAACTTTCCCGAGCAGATATTTCCATTTCTATGATACAAATTTCCCGTTTTAAGATAATCTACTTCGCAAAATTAGGTAATATTTGCCAAATTTCGATAATTTCTCCAGAAAAGTCGATAATCTACTTTCCGAAAAGTAATTCATGAAAAAGATAACCAACTTTCCCGAAAGTAGATATTTCCCATTTTCTATGATACAAATTTCTATGATAATCTACTCGCAAAATTAGGTAATATTTCCGTAATTGATAATTTACTTCCCAGAAAAGTCGATAATCTACTTCGAAAAAGTAGAAAAATCTACTTTTCGGGAAAGTAGATAACCAACTTCCCTGAAAGTAGATATTCCATTTCATGATACAAATCCTGCTTCTATGATAATCTACTTCGCAAAATTAGGTAATATTTCCCGTACCCGATAATTTACTTCCAGAAAGTCGATATCTACTTTCCCAAAAGTAGAAAAAATCTACTTTCGGTAGATAACCAACTTTCCCGAAAGATATTTCCATTTTCTATGATACAAATTTCCTGTTTCTATGATAATCTACTTCTGCAAAATTAGGTAATATTTCCCAGTTCGATAATTCACTTCCCCCAGAAAAGTCGATAATTCACTTTCCCGAAAGTAGAGTATCACCGGAAAGTAGATAACCAACTTTCCCGGAAAAGTAGATATTTATTTTCTATGATACAACTTCCTGTTTATGATAATCTACTGCAAAATTAGGTAATATTTCCCAAAATTCGATAATTTACCTCAGAAAAGTCGATAATCTACTTTGAAAAGTAGAAAATTACTTTTCGGAAAGTAGATAACCAGATTTATTTATGATACAAATTTCTGTTTTATGATAATCTAGTCAAAATTAGGTAATATTTCAAAATTCGATAATTTCTACTCCCCAGAAAAGTCGATAATCTACTTTCCCGGAAAAGTAGAAAAAATCTACTTTTCGGGAAAGAGATAACCAACTTTCCTGAAAGTGATATTTCAATTTCTATGATACAAATTTCCTGTTTCTATGATAATCATACCTCAAAAATTAGTAATATTTCCCAAAATTCGATAATTTACTTCCCAGAAAAAGTCGATAATCAAAGTAGATAACCAACTTTCCCGGAAAGTAGATATTCCCCATTTTTTATGATACAAATTTCCCGTTTTCTATGATAATCTACTTCGCAAAATTAGGTAATATTTCCCCCCAAAATTCGAAAATCTACTTCCCCGAAAAATCGATAATCTACTTTTCGGGAAAGTAGATAACCAACTTTCCCGGAAAGTAGATATTTCCCATTTTCTATGATAAAAATTTCCCGTTTTCTATGATGAGTAGATAACCAACTTTCCTAGAAAGTAGATATTTTCCATTTTCTGTGATACAAATTTCCCGTTTTCTATGATAATCTACTTCTGAAAATTAGGTAATATTTCCCAAAAAGTCGATAATCTACTTCCCCAAAAAATCGATAATCTACTTTCCCGAAAAGTAGATACGATCTCTTGAGAATCCGAATTTACATCTTTTTAATTGTCGTAAGTTCATACTTAAGAGAACGAAATAACTTACGATTTTTCTAATTCTCAAAAGATCGTAAGTATCTACTTTTCGGGAAGTATAAAAATTGGCTCTTATCATTTTTGCTTTTGGAACCCTTTTGTTTTCAACTTTTTTATTAGGATTATTATAAAGAAAGAAAAAAGTATTTTTTTCATTTATTCGACACATTAAGTTACTATACAAATATTTATTGTGATGATTGACACCAGGTTACTGCTAGGTTAGGTTGCCCTTATGGTACTACAACCTGTGTACACAGGGTCCAATAAAGGCTACCAGTGTACCTTGGTGGATATGTCTCGCCTATCATTAGAGTAGGGGGCTCAGACAAACCTCGGCACCCAGCCCTTGGCAGCATCACTGTCCCTAGCAGTGACAGACAGCCTTTAGTGTCATCACATAGCCCTTACTAGCTGTACACAACTAGCTACTTATAAGCCCCCTAGAAGCATCATGTAGATCTTAGGGGAGAATCATTCAGCCTCCTCAGAGACACAGATAGCTCTTAAGAGCCTCACACATCCCCAAGTTGCCACAAACATCACTTATCCCCTTGAAGACACACTGCCTTGTAATTAATTTTTAATGTGTAAGACATTTGAAAAACAAAAACAAAATACAATTACAAAAGTTTGTTCAGAGGAAAAATTCATTGGTTACAAAGTAAGTTGTGAACACGTAATAAATAACTAACTTATAATGAAAGTAAATTCTTAAACTGGCATCTTTTATTTCAGTGCTGTGCCAGCTAGAGTAAAACATTGTGTTATACAAATGAAGATGAAGCTACTGTACAAAATATCGTAACTTCAACAATGTTATGACATTGTTGACTTATTTTGTACTTCACTTTTATTTCCACTTGTATAACGAATTATTTCACTCTTGCTGGCACTGAATTAAAAGATGCTAGTTTAAGAATTTACTGTAATTTTCAGTTCTTATTAAATCATTACAACTTGCTTGTAACATTATGTCACAAGTTCTCTGCATTTCAATTTTCAATTTCAATTGTTTATTCCTTGATAGAGGAAGCGGGATCGTAGTGCTGTCACTAGTTACCCCTGTACAATAACACCAGAAACATCTGGCAAGCGTGACAAGTATATACAGTATAAATATTATAAAGGGGCTTACTAAAGCCTAAGGAAGGGAGGATATTCCTTTAACACATAATCAATGTTATTTACATAATATCTGGCCAGTATGGGGAGGATCATCGTGTCTCCAGCAGGCGTCACGGAAGCGTTGTGTGTGGGGACATCTTAGGAGGTAGTGGATATTTCTCTGCATTTTAAGTTTTTAAGTGAGCTGAAGTCACTTTAGGAATTCCATTGGTGGACCACAGCAGTGACGTCACCACTAGTAGTCTACGTCAATGGTGGAACAGACCACAAGAGCAATGACTTCATCACCAGTAGTCTGCCTCATCGGTGAGACAAAAGCCCTTCACTTTACACGTCACAATCAGTCCTTCCCTCACCCCTACACCTCACAGTGAGTCCTTCCCTCACCCCTACACCTCACAGTGAGTCCTTCCCTCACCCCTACAGCTCACAATGAGTCCTTCACTCACTCCTACACCTCAGTTAGTCCTTCCCTCACTCCTAAGCATCAACGTGACTCCTTCCCACACACCTACACATCATAGTGAGTCCTTCCCTCACTCCTACATATCACAGCGAGTTCTTCCCTCACTCCTACACATCACAGTCCTTCCCTCACTCCTACACCTCACAGCGAGTCCTTTCCTCACCCCTACACCTCACAGTGAGTCCTTCCCTCACCCCTACACCTCACAGGGAGTCCTTCCCTCACTCCTACACATCACAGCGAGTCCTTTCTTCACTCCTACACATCACAGTGAGTCCTTCCCTCACCCCTACACCTCACAGGGAGTCCTTCCCTCACTCCTACACATCACAGCGAGTCCTTTCTTCACTCCTAGACATCACAGTGAGTCCTTCCCTCACCCCTACACCTCAGTGAGTCCTTCCCACTCCTACACATCTCAGTGAGTCCTTCCCACTCCTACACATCACAGGGAGTCCTTCCCTCACCCCTACACATCACAGTGAGTCCTTCCCTTACTCCTACACATCACAGCGAGACCTTCCCTCACTCCTACACATCACAGCGAGACCTTCCAACACTCCAACACATCACAGTGAGTCCTTCTCAAACTCCTATACATCACAATGAGAAATTCCCTCATACTACACAATGTTGCATATCTTTCCTTCACTCCTACAAAACACAGTAAGTCATTCCTTCAATTCTACACAAAACATTGCATCCTACCCTCACTCCCACACACAGCAAATCCTTCCCTTATCCTACACAACATTGCATGTGCTTCCCTCACTCCTATAAAACACTGCAAATCCTCCTCTCACTCCTTAGGTCAGTAAATCCTACTCTCACTAATAAGCAGGTCAGTAAGTCCTCCTCTCATTCATTAGCAGGTCAGTAAGTCCTCCTCTCATTCATTAGCAGGTTAGTAAGTCCTCCTCTCATTCATTAGCAGGTCAGTAAGTCCTCCTCTCATTCATTAGCAGGTCAGTAAGTCCTCCTCTCATTCATTAGCAGGTCAGCAAGTCCTTCCCTCATTTACGAACATCACTACATATCCTTCCCTTGTTCCTACACAACACTACAATTCCTTCCCTCATTCCTACACAATACTGAAGTCCTTCCCTCAATACTACACACCACAGCGAGTCCTTCCCACACTCCTACACATCACAGTGAGTCCTTCTCTCACTCCTATACATCACAATGAGTCCTTCCCTCAGACTACACAACATTGCATGTCCTTCCCTCACTCATATAAAACACTGCAAATCCTCCTCTCACTAATTAGCAGGTCAGTAACTCCTCCTCTCATTCATTAGGTCAGCAAGTCCTTCCCTCATTTACGAACATCACTACATGTCCTTCCCTAGGTCCTACACAACACTGCAAGTCCCTCCTTCATTCCTACACAACACTGCAAGTCCTTCTCTCAATACTACACAATACTGCATGTCCTTCCCTCAGTCCTACAGTAATCAGTAGATAAAACTTTTAATACACCGTTATAATCTATTTTAGCATTTATAAAGACTTGTCGAACCAACAGTAAATATTATACACAATACAACTTCCTGTCATGTCGGGTAAACTGACTTATTTAGGATATATTCATCTTTTTCTGTACACAGACATTAGGAGCATCAATTAACCCCCTCAGTCACAAGTAAGTAGCTCTCTAAGAGCCTCACACATCTCCAAGTTGATATTCACAATATAGCCACAAACAGCCTCTGGTTGGATCAGACTACCCCTGACAACCGTACATAGTCCTTAAATCCATTATACAACCACCTATGATCATCACACAGCCCTAATTACCAAACAGTCCGTGGCGGCGGCATATAAGCCCTGGGGGCCTCACATAGCCCCTAGGAGGGACATACTGCCTCAGAACATTTACAATAAATACAATCATATTTTTATACAATTTCAAAAGTTTGCCCACAGGAAATGCTCATTGGTTTACATATAAATTGTAAAGCTGCAATAATTACTTAATTTTCCAGTAAAATCTTAAACTAATATCTTGTATTTCACTGTCAGGAAGAATAAAATATTTTGTTTTGCAAGTGAAGATGAAACTAAAGTCCAAAATAATTAAGTTGAACGAAATACTACCTCGCTGTCTAGTTGCAAATCCACATAAAAGATTAAAACAGTGTATTAAAAGTTATAAGCTTTGCAACGCCACAAGTCTATATGGTCACTCCTATACAAGTCCTTCCCTCACGCATACACAACACTACAAGTCCTTCCCTCACCCCTATACCACAAGTCCTTCCCTCACTCCCACACCACACTACAAGCCCTTCCCTCACTCAAACACAACACTGCAAGTCCTTCTCTCACTCAAACACAACACTGCAAGTCCTTCTCTCACTCCTACACAACACCACAAGTCCAACCCTCACAGCAATACGTAACTTCCCAG
>NW_024755700.1:0-8719 GCF_018991925.1 Homarus americanus
CCTCTCATACTCCCAGGTACACCTCTGAGACTCCCAGGTACACCCATGACACTCCCAGGTACATGAATGACACTCCCAGGTAAACCACTGACATCTCCCAGGTACACCTCTGACACTCCAAGGTACACCTCTGACATTCCCAGGTACACCTCCGACACTCCCAGGTACATGAATGACACTCCCAGGTACACCACTGACATCTCCCAGTTACACCTCTGACACTCCCAGGAACACCTCTGACACTCCCAGTTACACCGCTGTCACTCCCAGGTAAACCTCTGACACTTCCAGCCCTGACACTTCCAGGTACACCTCTGACACTCCCAGGTACATGAATGACACTGCCAGGTACACCACTGACATCTCCCATGTACACCTCTGACACTCCCAGGTACACCTATGACATTCCCAGTTACACCTCCGACACTCCCAAGTACACCTCAAACACTCCCAGGTATACCTCTGACACTGCCAAGGTACACCTCTGACACTCCCAGGTACACCTCTGACACTCCCAGGTACACCTCACACACTCCCAAGGTACACCTCTGACACTCCCAGGTACACTTCTGACACACCCAGTTACACCTCCGACACTCCTAGTTACACCCCTGACACTCCCAGGTACACCTCTGACACTCCCAGGTACACCTCTGACAATCCCATGTACACCTCTGATACTCACAGGTACTCCTCTGACACTCCCAGGTACACCCATGAAACTCCCAGGTAAACCTCTGACACTCCCAGGTACACCTCTGACACTCTCAGGTACACATCTGACACTCCCAGGTACACCTCAGACACTCCCAGGTACATGAATGACACTCCCAGGTACACATCTGACACTCACAGGTACGCTTCTGACACACCCAGTTACACCTCTGACACTCCCAGGTAAACCTTTGACAATCCCAGGTACATCTCTGACACTCCCAGGTACACCCATGACACTCCCAGGTACACCTCTCACATTCCCAGGTACAGGTCTTACACTCTTAGGCACACCTCTGACACTCCCAGGTACACCCCTGACACTTCCAAGTACACCTCTGACATTCCCAGGTACTCCTCTGATGCTCCCAGGAACTCCTCTGACACTCCCAGGTACACCTCTGACACTCCCAGGTACACCCTTGACACTCCCAGGTACACCTCTGACACTCCCAGGTACACCTCTGACACTCCCTGGTACACATCTGACACTCCCAGGTTAACCTCATACACTGCCAGGTACACCTCAGACACTCCCAGGTGCACCTCTGGCTCCCAGGGGACACCTCTGACACCTCCAGGTACCCCCTGGCTTGCTTCAGGTACATCTCTGACACTCCCAGGTACTCCTCTGATGCTCCCAGGGAACTCCTCCTGACACTCCCAGGCACCTCTGACTTGCTCCCAAGGGTACCTCTGACACTTTGAGAGTACAAAAACCCAGCCTCCAGGTACCTCAGACACTCCCAAGTACCACCCCTGACACTCCCAGGTACCTCTTGTTAGGTGTTCTGGGTAATAAGTTCTATATACAGGAAAACACAAACACCTGTATAGTTTGTAGGTTCGGTTTACTGGATAAGGTATGTACACAGGGGTGAGTAGCACTGCTCCTAGCTAAGCTCTTGGTCCTTCTGCATAGACGACGTATGGCAAGTGATACATTAGCAGCTTCATACGTCGCCAGAGCCCCGTAATTAAGCATGTGGGACATCTTAAATATATTGCCACACGCTACTAGCTAGGCTGAATAAATAGTACATAAATGGAGCACATACATAATATACATAGCATAATATAAATACAGCATACAGAATATACATACACCTCCCTCCCCCCTATACGCTCATAGCAAAGTCTTGAGCGGACCTTTTCTTTTGGATCCGTTCTGAGCGTCGAGGAACTAGATCACTGGGAAGGGTATGGGACTCAACACTGGTGGCGGGGTCAGCAGAAGGCATTGTTACGGGGCGGAGAAAACGGCGGTTCCTCCACCACACACGACCACTGGGTAACCGCACCTGGTAGTCCCGTGACCTACCGAGACCCATGACTACGCCTACTTTGTCCCAACGTAGGGAGGTCGGGTCCTGAACACGGACTTGGGTGCCGACACTCAACCTGGGGAGAGAACGGGCGTGGTCGTTGTAGCGGGCGACGACGTCCTGAACACGTTCGGCGGCTCGGCGATCACAATCCTCTGTCTTAGCCTGCCACTCCTTGGAGAAGGATTGAGGGTGAGCAGGGACACAAGAACGAAGGGGGCGTCCATACAAAACCTGGGCAGGGGAGCGTCCGGTGTAGTTGGGTGTGTTGCGGAGTTCAAGAAGACCCCGGTCGAAGGCCTCGCAGTCAATGTTCCCAGAAGGGGCCACCTTAAGGATGAGGTGCTTCAGGGATTTGACAGCAGCCTCAGCGTGGCCGTTGGACTGCGGGTAATGGGGCGATGACAACACATGCCGGACTCCCCATCGGTCAAGGAACGCAGCAAAGTCCCGGCTTGTGAACTGAGGCCCTCCGTCGGTTCGCAGGCGTACAGGAACGCCCACGTCACGGAAGTAGTGGCGGAACTTGCTGATGGTGGCGGCAGACGTCGTGTCATTACCGCCCTTGATGACAACCGGCCAACCAGAGAGACGGTCGACGATAACCAGGAAGGACTTTCCTGACACACAGAAAAAGTCGGCCGACACAGACTCAAAGGGGCGGGTGGGGTTGTCGTCACTCATGAAGGGTACCTGCTGCTGGCTGGGTTGTAATACGTGGCGGGGCTTACACACCTGGACAGCATTGGAGATGTCGGGGTCGATGCCAGGCCGGAACACAGTCTGTCGTGCACGTCGTTTGGTGGCCTCAGCTCCACGGTGACTGTCGTGAAGGCGAGCCAAGGCGTGGGGACGTGATGCAGCAGGGACAACTACCGAAGGAGAGGTGTCACTGGCCAGAGGTAGGGGTAGGGCGGCAGCAGGGTAGTTGCTGCTCCCTTCGTGCACCCTGTTGGCGTGTCTTACCTCAAGAATGGTTTGGGGAAGTCCTGGGAGATGATGGCCAACTCTTGACAATGTCTGTAGGACAGCAAGGGAGTCGGGACACCATTATGCACGTCAATCCAGGCCTGACACGACCTGTTGCCAAAGGTGACATGTGCATAAAGTGAACCCAGGGCTGGGGCCATCTGTGAACCATCTGCCATAAAGCGGAGGTCCTCGGGAGGCGGTCCTAGATCGCTTGGAGAGAGCCCCAAGCATCGCAAATGCTGGGGACCGATGACTGTAGCATCAGCGCCGGTGTCGGGCAACATCTGAAGACGGGATGACACACCGCCGTAGGTCACGATGACGCTGATGTACTGGGGGACTTTGGTCCTGGGATGCGAGGAGTACACCCTCCTAAAATGGGTCGGGCTTTGTCCCGGGTCGTCGTGCCTCTGATTTGGCGACTGTGGGCGGCCCTCACTGGTAGAAGGGCGCCGAAGCTTCCGCCGACGCTGTCCCTTGGGTTCGTGGGTAGGGCAACACTTGTCATAGTGGCCCAGACGACCGCACACATTGCACTGTACGTACTTAGCTGGGCACCGCACTGTGAGCGACCAGTGGCCCATACGGTCACAACTGTTGCAGGTAGACTGAGCAGCTGGACACACCTGTGTTCCGTGCTGCTTACCACAGTTGTTACAAAATGAACCGGGCGTGGACGTGGTGGGCGAAGGCGTAGGAGCAGACTTCTTGTCCTTCTTGTACCGGGACACAGCGCGTACAGCTGTAGGGGGAGCTCGGATGGCAGAGGTGGCACACCTGGCAGCCTCATAGGAGCGACATATCGTCAACACATCCTGAAGAGAAGAGGAAGAGTCGAGGGAGGTGAGGCGTTGGACAAGTTCCTCGTCCTTAACACCCATCAAGATCACCTGCTTCAACTGGGTCTCCTCACACTGCTGGTGGTGGCCTAAACATATATCTACCTCTTCCGAGGCTCTCTTAAGACGTACATAAAAAGCGTCAAAAGACTCACCCTCCATCTGTCTGCAGCTAAACAATTCCCTCCTGCGCAGAGCTTCATTCTGCTGTCCTTTGATGTGCCGTTGTAGAACGTCCAGTACCTCCTCTACAGACAGCGAAGAGGTTGGGGGTACCTGCAACGTATGTTCTAAGACACGCTGAACTTCCAAGGACAGGCACATACGCAGCTGGATGAGTTGTTTAGGCTGTGACAAACTCTGGAGATCCACCATTGTAGCATAATCAGCCCACCGCCGCCGCCATTCGCGAAAAGTCTGGAAATTTACATCAGGCTCCAAGATGGGCGGTGTTTGAGCTGCTGCTTTAGGTGGGGCTGGGGGGCGTGAAGGAAGCATGGATGAGGTATCTGAACCATTCAGTACCGAGGCAGTGTTAGAGCCAGGGGCTTGGTTAACAGTGAGGCGAGATATCAAGGCTTCGAACCGTGCACTGTCTTCCATTCTCCGTTGGTGGTCTCGTTCTGCCTCTGCTTGCCTTCTGTGCTCATCCGCCAAACGTCTGTGAGCTTCATCCTCGCGTCTCTCATCTCTCATAAACTTCATTAAGGCAATTATCTCTGGAGATAACGCTGAATGTTGAGGTGAAGGGCTGCGCGATGTTGTGGGAGCTGGGCCGGCCTGGTCATCCATCTCTGGGGGACTATCATCCGCTTGACTCATCCAGGCGCTGGGTCCACGGCTACGTAAGGCATGAGACATAACTACTTTATCTGTGTACTGTGTCTTAAATCAGTGTTGACCGGTCAGCCCGTCGTATCAACAAGATTTCAGACAAAAAATTTAATTCAATACACAGATAAGTAGGTTATATATATAAAATATATATAATGAAGCCGCGCGGTCAGCAAGTGTTAGTACATGTATGTGTGTGTGTCCCAGGCAGGCAGAGCGTCTCGCCCCAGCTGTGAGGGGGGGTGGAGGCGGCGCTGTGAGGGAGGGGGGGGTGGAGATAGGAGTAGCTCAGTCGCTCTCTGTAAACGGTCAGAGGAGGGTGCGCTGAGCTCTACACCCCACAAATGCCCAGAACATGCCGTATACCTTGGAAATCCGTTCGAACAAGGTCACACATGAATGGCACGAAACACACAATGCACTTAACACTTCACAGAAAATCACTGTCGCTGACACTGCTCAAAGTTGCGAAATTCTTCGAGGGATGACGCGGCGGTTGACACCAAGGCGGGGATCCATCAGCCGGCTTTCCACAAACTTGCACTAATCACTCGTAATAATCCAGTAAAACTACGCACTGCGCCATGTTAAGTGTTCTGGGTAATAAGTTCTATATACAGGAGAGAACACAAACACCTGTATAGTTTTGTAGGTTCGGTTTACTGGATAAGAGTATGTACACAGAGGTGGGTAGCACTGCTCCCTAGCTAAGCTCTTGGTCAACTACCATAGACGACGTATGGCAAGTGATACATTAGCAGCTTCCATACGTCGCCAGGCACATTAATTAAGCGTGTGGGATATGGTAATAACATTGCCACACGCTGCTAGCTAGGCTGAATAAATATAAATGGAGCACATACATAATATACATACATAATACATAATCCAGCCTACATAATATACATACACCTCTGACACTCCCAGGTACACCTCTGACACTCCCAGGTACACCTCTGACACTCCCTGGTACACATCTGACACTCCCAGGTACACCTCATACACTCCCAGGGACACCTCAGACACTCCCAGGGACACCTCTGACACTCCCAGGTACACCCCTGACACTCCCAGGTACACCTCTGACACTCCCAGGTACTCCTTTGATGCTCCCAGGAACTCCTCTGACACTCCCAGGTACACCTCTGACACTCCCAGGTACACCTCAGACGCTCCCAGTTACACCTCAGACACTCCCAAGAACACCTTTGACACTCCAAAATACACCCCTGACATTCCCAGTTACACCCCGGACACTCCCTGGTACACCTCCGACACTCCCAGGTACACCTCTGTTACTCCCAGCTACACCACTGACACTCCCAGGTACACCGCTGTCACTCCCAGGTACACCTCTGACACTTCCAGCCCTGACACTTCCAGGTACACCTCTGACTTGCCTCCAGGTACACTTCAGACGCCTCCAAGTTACACCTTCCTAAACACTCCCAGTTACACCCTAACTCCCAGGTGCCTCTGACACTCCCATGTACACATGAATCCGACACTCCCAGGTACACCACTGACATCTCCCAGTTACACCTCTGACACTCCCAGGTACACCTCTGACACTCCCTGGTACACCTCTGACACTCCCAGGTACACCTCATACACTCCCAGGTACACATCAGACACTCCCAGGGACACCTTTGACACTCCCAGGTACACCTCTTACACTCTCAGGTACACATCTGACACTCCCAGGTACACCTCAGACACTCCCAGGTACATGAATGACACTCCCAGGTACACCTCTGACACTCCCAGGTACACCCCTGACACTTCCAGGTACACCTCTGACACTCCAAGGTGGCTGGCCTGGTGCCCAGGAACTCCTCCTGACACTCCCAGGTACACCTCAGACACTCCCAAGTACACCCCTGACACTCCCGGGTACACCTCTGACACTCCCAGGTACACCTCTGACACTCCCAGGTACACCTCTGACACTCCCTGGTACACATCTGACACTCCCAGGTACACCTCATACACTCCCAGGTACACCTCAGACACTCCCAGGGACACCTTTGACACTCCCAGGTACACCTCTTACACTCTCAGGTACTCCTGTGATGCTCCCAGGAACTCCTCTGACACTCCCAGGTACACCTCTGACACTCACAGGTACACCTCTCACACTTCCAGGTACAAAACTGACACTCCCAGGTACACCTCAGACACTCCCAAGTACACCCCTGACACTCCCTGGTACACCTCTGACACTCCCAGGTACACCTCTGACACTCCCAGGTACACCTCTGACACTCCCAGGTACACCTCTGACACTCCCTGGTACACACCTGACACCCCCAGGTACACCTCATACACTCCCAGGTACACCTCAGACACTCCCAAGTACACCTCTGACACTCCCAGGGACACCTCTGACACTCCCAGGTACATCCCTGACACTCCGAGGTACACCTCTGACACTCCCAGGTACTCCTCTGATGCTCCCAGGTACTCCTCTGACACTCCCAGGTACACCTCTGACACTCCCAGGTACACCTCTGACACTCCCAGGTACACCTCTGTAACTCCCAGGTACACCTCTGACACACCCAGGTACTCCACTGATGCTCCCAGGTACTCCTCTGACAATCGCAGGTACACCTTTGACACTCCCAGGTACACCTCTGACACTCTCAGGAACAAAACTGACACTCCCAGGTACACCACTGACACTCCCAGGTACACCGCTGTCACTCCCAGGTACACCTCTGACACTTCCAGCCCTGACACTTCCAGGTACACCTCTGACACTCCCAGGTACACTTCTGACACTCCCAGTTACACCTCCGACACTCCTAGTTACACCCCTGACACTCCCAGGTACACCTCTGACACTCCCATATACATGAATGACACTCCCATGTACACCACTGACATCTCCCAGGTACACCTCTGACACTCCGAGGTACACCTCTGACATTCCCAGGTACAACTCCGACACTCCCAGGTACACCACTGACATCTCCCAGTTACACCTCTGACACTCCCAGGTACACCTCTGACACTCCCAGCTACACCGCTGTCACTCCCAGGTACACCTCTGACACTTCCAGCCCTGACACTTCCAGGTACACCTCTGACACTCCCAGGTACATGAATGACACTGCCAGGTACACCACTGACATCTCCCATGTACACCTCTGACACTCCCAGGTACACCTATGACATTCCCAGGTACACCTCCGACACTCCCAAGTACACCTCAAACACTCCCAGGTATACCTCTGACACTGCCAGGTACACCTCTGACCTCCCAGGTACACCTCCCCAGCACTCCCAGGTACACCTCCAGGCACTCCCAGTTACACCTCCGGCCTCCCAGTTACCTCCGACACTCCCAGTTACTGGCCTCCCTGGTACACCTCTGACACTCCCAGGTACACCTCTGACACTCCCAGGTACACCTCTGACACTCCCTGGTGCACATCTGTGCTCCCAGGTACCTCATACACTCCCAGGTACACCTCAGACACTCCAGGGACACCTCTGCTCCAGGTACACCCCTGGCCTCCCAGGTACACCTCTGACACTCCCAGGTACTCCTCTAATGCTCCCAGGAACTCCTCTGACACTCCCAGGTACACCTCTGACACTCCCAGGTACACCCATGACACTCCCAGGTACACCTGTGACACTCCCAGGTACACCTCTGACACTCCCAGGTACACCTATGACACTCCCAGTTACACCTCCGACACTCCTAGTTACACCCCTGACACATCCAGGTACACCTCTGACACTCCCAGGTACACCTCTGACAATTCCAGGTACACCTCTGATACTCTCAGGTACACCTCTGACACTGCCAGGTACACCTCAGACACTCCCAGGTACATGAATGACACTCCCAGGTACACCTCTGACACTCCCAGGTACGCTTCTGACACTCCCAGTTACACCTCTGACACTCCCAGGTAAACCTTTGACAATCCCAGGTACAACTCTGACACTCCCAGGTACACCCATGACACTCCCAGGTGCACCTCTGACATTCCCAGGTACACCTCTTACACTCTCAGGTAC
>NW_024755701.1:0-17063 GCF_018991925.1 Homarus americanus
ACACTCCCAGGTACACCTCAGACACTCACAGTTACACCTCAGACACTCCCAGGTACATCACTGACACTCCCAGGTACACCCCTGACACTCCCAGGTACACCTCTGACACTCCCAGGCATACCTCAGACACTTCCAGGTACACCTCTGACACTTCCAGGTACACCTCTGAAATTTCCAGGTACACCTCTGACACTCCCAGGTACACCTCTGAAACTCCCAGGTACATCTCAGACACTCACAGTTACACCTCCGACACTCCCAGTTACACCTCCGACACTCCCAGTTACACCCCTGACACGGTACACCCCTATAATTCCCAGGCACACACGAGCACACTCCCAGGCACTTCTGATACTCCCCAGTTGTCTCTGGACACTCAGCCACACCTCTGACACTCCCAGGTACACCTCTGATACTCCCAGGTACACCTCTGACACTCCCAGGTGCACCTCCGATACTCCCAGGTACTCCTCCGATTCTCCCAGGTACACCTCTGACACTCCCAGGTACTCCTCTGACACTCCAGGTACACCTCTAACACTCCCAGGTACACCTCCGATACTCCCAGGTACACCTCTGACACTCCCAGGAACAACAATGACTCTCCCAGGTACACCCCTGACACTCCCAGGTACACCTCAGACGTTCCCAGGTACACCTCAGACACTCCCAGGTACACCTCTGACACTCCCAGGTACAACTCTGATACTCCCAGGTATACCCTTGACACTCCCAGGTACACCGCTGACACTCCCAGGTACACCGCTGACACTGCCAGGTACACCTCTTTCATTCCATGTACATTCTCGACACCTGCACACCTCAGACACTCCTAGGTACACCTCTGACACTGCCAGGTACACCTCTGACACTGCCAGGTACACCTCTGACACTCCCAGGTACACCCGACACTCCCAGGTACACCCCAGACACTCCCCAGGTACATCACTGACACTTCCAGGTACACCCCTGACACTCCCAGGTACACTCTGACATTCCCAGGTACACCTCAGACACCCCAGGTACACCTCTGACACTTCCAGGTACACCTCTGACACTTCCAGGTACACCTCAGGGGTGTTCTGGGTAATAAGTTCTATATACAGGAGAGAACACAAACACCTGTATAGTTTTGTAGGTTCGGTTTACTGGATAAGAGTATGTACACAAAGGGGGGTAGCACTCCTCAGCTAGGCTCCTGGTCAACTGCTATAGACGACGTATGGCAAGTGATACATTAGCAGCTTCCATACGTCGCCAGGCACATTAATTAAGCATGTGGGATATGGTAATAACATTGCCACACGCTGCTAGCTAGGCTGAATAAATAATACAATGGAGCACATACATAATATACATACATAATATATAATCCAGCATACATAATATACATACACCTCCCTCCCCCCTATACGCTCATAGCAAAGTCTTGAGCGGACCTTTTCTTCTGGATCCGTTCTGAGCGTCGAGGGACTTCATCACTGGGAAGGGTATGGGACTCAACACTGGTGGCGGGGCCAGCAGAAGGCATTGTTACGGGGCGGAGAAAACGGCGGTTCCTCCACCACACACGACCACTGGGTAACCGCACCTGGTAGTCCCGTGACCTACCGAGACCCATGACTACGCCTACTTTGTCCCAACGTAGGGAGGTCGGGTCCTGAACACGGACTTGGGTGCCGACACTCAACCTGGGGAGAGAACGGGCGTGGTCGTTGTAGCGGGCGACGACGTCCTGAACACGTTCGGCGGCTCGGCGATCACAATCCTCTGTCTTGGCCTGCCACTCCTTGGAGAAGGATTGAGGGTGAGCAGGGACACAAGAACGAAGGGGGCGTCCATACAAAACCTGGGCAGGGGAGCGTCCGGTGTAGTTAGGTGTGTTGCGGAGTTCAAGAAGACCCCGGTCGAAGGCCTCGCAGTCAATGTTCCCAGAAGGGGCCACCTTAAGGATGAGGTGCTTCAGGGATTTGACAGCAGCCTCAGCGTGGCCGTTGGACTGCGGGTAATGGGGCGATGACAACACATGCCGGACTCCCCATCGGTCAAGGAACACAGCAAAGTCCCGGCTTGTGAACTGAGGCCCTCCGTCGGTTCGCAGGCGTACAGGAACGCCCACGTCACGGAAGTAGTGGCGGAACTTGCTGATGGTGGCGGCAGACGTCGTGTCATTACCGCACTTGATGACAACCGGCCAACCAGAGAGACGGTCGACGATAACGAGGAAGGACTTTCCTGACACACAGAAAAAGTCGGCCGACACAGACTCAAAGGGGCGGGTGGGGTTGTCGTCACTCATGAAGGGTTCCTGCTGCTGGCTGGGTTGTAATACTTGGCAGGGCTCACACGCACGGACAACATTGGAGATGTCGGAGTTGATGCCGGGCCAGAACACAGTCTGTCGTGCACGTCGTTTGGTGGCCTCAGCTCCACGGTGACTGTCGTGAAGGCGAGCCAAGACGTGGGGACGTGATGCAGCAGGGACAACTACACGTGCTCCGTACAGAACAAGGTCTCCGTCGCAGTAGAGTTCATCGCGGAGTTTCCAATACGGGAGCAGGGTGTTGTGAAGATCGTAGCGGTTGCTAGGAAATCCATTCCTCACACACTCGACAAGTCGGACGTAGGAAGGGTCATCTCGGGCCGCTGTTCGAAGGTCCTCCATTGCCTTGTCGTCATCTGGTGACAGGTCCGAACGAAGGGATTGGACGGCATGGAGAGTGACCACAGTCCTGACGGAAAGAGCGAGGTCGGCGTCGAGCACATGGTCTTCTGGAGTAGGGCGGCTGACAGGAGAGCGGGATAAGGCATCAGGGATGCAGAGCTCCTTACCAGCACGCCACACTGCTGTGAAGATGTACGCCGAGAGCTTCTCTTTCAGACGCTGGAGGCGAGGGTTCTCAACGGCGTCTAGCGTGTAGTGGTTGAGGATCGGGACAAGCGGGCGATGGTCGGTCACTAGGTGAAAGTGTTGCAGGCCTATGAGGTAAAACCTGCACTTGGACATCGCCCAAACCACAGCCAACAGCTCCAACTCAATGGTGGCGTAGCGCGTCTCAGTGTCAGAGAGGAAACGCGAGCCACACTGGACGAGCCGGAACTGCCCTCCACCATGATCCTGCAGTAGGGCGTATCCCACGCCATACAAGCGTGAGGCATCTGTCTGCAGAACTGTCGGCAAGGCTGGGTCAAACGTGGCGAGGACAGGTGGACGAGACAGGGCCTGTTTCACTTGCTGGAAGGCCTTGTCGTGGTCGGGGGTCCACAGGAATGTCCTCTTGGGGCTCATCAGGGGGCGAAGTGGTTGAGCAGCTGCGGAGATGTCCGACGAAAACTCTGCTAACTGGTTGACGAGACCGATGAAGGACCTCAAGTCGGTAAGGTTAGCAGGGGTGGGAAAATCCGTGATGGCGCGGACCTTTTCCGGGTCAGCTGCGATACCATTCCCTGAGAGGGTGTACCCACAAAAGTCAACTGAAGAACTGGCCAGAACAAACTTGTCGGCATTTAGGGTAATGCAGTGCTTCCGGCACCTGTTGAGTACCTCGTAGATACGGCAGAGGTGATCCATATAATCCTCGTCGTACACGAGTATGTCGTCGACCACTTTCACGCAGTTTGCCAGACCTTGTAGAGCCATGTCACCTCGAAGACAGAAAGCGTCTCCTGTAGCGGCGAATCCCATGGGGCCACGGCAATAACTGTAACGTCCATGCGGGGTGATGAAAGTTGTGAGTGGTCGGTCTTCTTCGGCAAGCTCTATCTACCAGTATCCACACAGGGCGTCCATCGTCGTGAAGAAGCGCGCCTTCGGGTTCACACTGCGTATAGCTGCAAAGGGCGTGGGAGAAGGGTGAGCAGGATGAGACACCTGGCTGTTGAGCTTGGAGAGGTCAGTGGTGATCCGAACACCACCTTTAGGTTTTGCGACGACAACCATAGGGTGACACCATGGAGACGGGTCATCGCCGGTTGGTGCAATAATTTCTTGGGCGACCATGGAGTCCAGCTCGTTTTTGACCGCCTCGCGGAAGGCCAGGGGAACCAGTCGAGGGGTGTAAATAGCGAAGGGCTTCGCGTCGTCCCTCAGGTGGATCCTCATGGGGGGACCTGCCATCTTCTTGAGAGGCTTGGATTCCAGAGCGGACTTGGTCACCAGAACGTCGCTGAATTCCTTCAGGAAGTACTTCCGAGCATCCGAAGGAGAGGTGTCACTGGCAAGAGGCAGGGGTAGGGCGGCAGCAGGGTCGTTGCTGCTCCCTTTTTGCACCCTGTTGGCGTGTTTTACCTCAAGAATAGGTTTGGGGAAGTCCTGGGAGATGATGGCCAACTCTTGACAATGTCTGTAGGACAGCAAAGGAGTCGGGACACCGTTATGCACATCAATCCAGGCTTGACACGACCTGTTGCCAAAGGTGACTTGTGCTTGGAGTGAACCCAGGGCCGGGGTCATCTGTGAACCATCTGCCATAAAGCGGAGATCCTTGGGGGGCGGTCCTAGATCACTTGGAGAGAGCCCCAAGCATTGCAAATGCTGGGGACCGATGACTGTAGCATCAGCGCCGGTGTCGGGCAACATCTGAAGACGGGATGACACACTGCGGTAGGTCACAATGACACTGATGTACTGGGGGACTTTGGTCCTGGGACGCGGGGGGGAGCACACATTCCTAATATGGCTCGAGCGTTGTCCAGGGTCGTCATGCTTCTGATTGGAAGACTGTGGGCGGCCCTCTCTGGTGGAAGGGCGCTGAAGCTTCCGCCGACGCTGTCCCTTGGGTTTGTTGGAAGGGCAACACTTGTCATAGTGGCCCAGACGACCGCACACATTGCACTGGACGCGTTTGGCTGGGCACCGTACTGTGAGTGACCAGTGGCCCTTACGGTCACAACTGTTGCAGGTAGACTCAGCAGCTGGACACACCTGTGTTCTGTGCTGCTTACCACAGTTGTTGCAAAATGAACCGGGCGTGGGCGTGGTGGGCGAAGGCGTAGGAGCAGACTTCTTGTCCTTCTTGTACCGGGAAACAGCGCGTACAGCTGTAGGGGGAGCACAGATGGCAGAGGTGACACACCTGGCAGCCTCATAGGAGCGACATATCGTCAACACATCCTGAAGAGAAGAGGAAGAGTCGAGGGAGGTGAGGCGTTGGACGAGTTCCTCGTCCTTAACACCCATCAAGATCACCTGCTTCAACTGGGTCTCCTCGCACTGCTGGTGGTGGCCTAGACATATATCTACCTCTTCCGAGGCTCTCCTAAGGCGTACATAAAAGGCGTCAAAAGTCTCACCTTCCATCTGTCTGCAGCTAAACAGTTCCCTCCTGCGCAGAGCTTCATTCTGCTGTCCTTTGATGTGCCGTTGTAGAATGTCCAGTACATCCTCTACAGACAGCGAAGAGGTTGGGGGTACCTGCAACGTGTGTTCCAAGACACGCTGAATTTCCAAGGACAGGCACATACGCAGCTGGATGAGTTGTTTAGGCTGTGACAAACTCTGGAGATCCACCATTGCAGCATAATCAGTCCACCGTCGCCGCCATTCACGAAAAGTCTGGAAATTCACATCAGGCTTCAAGATGGGCGATGTTTGAGCTGCTGCTTTAGGTGGGGCTGGGGGGCGTGAAGGAAGCATGGATGAGGTATCTGAACCAGTCAGTACCGAGGCAGTGTTAGAGCCAGGGGCTTGGTTAACAGTGAGGCGAGATATCAAGGCTTCAAACCGTGCACTGTCTTCCACTCTCCGTTGGTGGTCTCGTTCTGCCTCTGCTTGCCTTCTGTGCTCATCCGCCAAACGTCTGTGAGCTTCATCCTCGCGCCTCTCATCTCTCATAAACTTCATTAAGGAAATTATCTCTGGAGATAACGCTGAATATTGAGGTGAAGGGCTGCGCGATGTTGTGGGGGCTGGAGCGTCGTGGCCGGCCTGGTCATCCGTCTCTGCGGGACTATCATCCGCTTGACTCACCCAGGCGCTGGCTCCACGGCTACGTAAGGCATGAGACATAACTACTTCATCTGTGTACTGTGTCTTAAATCAGTGTTGACCGGTCAGCCCGTCGTATCAACAAAATTTCAGACAAAAAAATTAATTAAATACACAGATAAGTAGGTTAAATATATAAAATATATATAAGGAAGCCGCCGGTCAGCGAGTGTTAGTACATGTATGTGTGTGTGCGCGCCTTGGGCAGCGTCTCGCTGGGGGGCAGAGGAGGGAGAAGTGCGGCGACTCGCGGTCAGTCCAGTTACCCTCAGGACGCGGTCAGAGAAGGGTGCACTGAACTCTACTCCCAACAAATGCCCAGAACATGCCGTATACCTTGGGAATCCGTTCGAACAAGGTCACACATGAATGGCACGAAACACACAATGCACTAAACACTTCACAGAAAATCACTGTCACTGACACTGCTCAAAGTTGCGAAATTCTTCGAGGGACGACGCGGTGGTTGACACAAGGCGGGAGTCCATAAGCCGGCTTTCCACAAACTTTGCACTAATCACTCGTAATTATCCAGTAAGATTACGCACTGCGCCATGTTAGGTGTTCTGGGTAATAAGTTCTATATACAGGAGAGAACACAAACACCTGTATAGTTTTGTAGGTTCGGTTTACTGGATAAGAGTATGTACACAAAGGGGGGTAGCGCTCCCTAGCTAGGCTCCTGGTCAACTGCTATAGACGACGTATGGCAAGTGATACATTAGCAGCTTCCATACGTCGCCAGGCACATTAATTAAGCATGTGGGATATGGTAATAACATTGCCACACGCTGCTAGCTAGGCTGAATAAATAATACATGAGTGGAGCACATACATAGTATACATACATAATATATAATCCAGCATACATAATATACATACACCTCTGACATTCCCAGGTACACCTCTGACATTTCCAGGTACACCTCTGACACTCCCAGATACTCCTCTGACACTCCCAAGTACACCTCAGACACTCACAGTTACACCTCTGACACTCCCAGATACACCTCAGACACTCCCAGATACACCTCTGACACTCCCAAGTAAACCCCTGACACTTCCAGGTACACCTCTGACACTCCCAGGCACACCTCTGACACTCCCAGGTACACCTCAGACACTCATAGTTACACCTCCGAACATCCCCAGGCACACCCCTGACATTCCCAGGTACACCTCTGACACTTCCAGGTACACCTCTGACACTCCCAGGTACTCCTCTGACACTCCTGGTACCTCCACTCCCTGGTACACCTCTGACTCCCAGGTACACCTATTTCGCTCCCTGGTTCTCCCCTGCCACTCCCAGGTACACCTCAGACACTCCCAGGTACACCTCTGACACTGCCAGGCACACCCCTGACACTCCCAGGTACACCACTGACAATCCCAGGTACACCTCAAGCACTCCCAGGTACACCTCTGACACTTCCAGGTACTCCCCTGACACTTCCAGGTACACCCCTGACACTTCCAGGTACACCTCTGACACTCCCAGGTACACCAATGACACTCCCAGGTACACCACTGACACTCCCTGGTACACCTCTGTCACTCCCAGGTACACCAATGACACTCCCAGGTACACTAATGACTCTCCCAGGTACACCTCTGACACTTCCAGGTACACCTCTGACACTCCCAGGTACACCAATGACACTCCCAGGTACACCTCTGAAACTCCCAGGTACACCTCTGACTCCCAGGTAAACCTCCGGATACTTGCAGGTACCCCGATTCTCCCAGGTACACCTCTGACACTCCCAGGTACTCCTTTGACACTCACAGGTACACCTCTAACACTCCCAGGTACACCTCCGATACTCCCAGGTACACCTCTGACACTCCCAGGAACAACAATGACACCCCTGACACTCCCAGGTACACCTCAGACGCTCCCAGGTACACCTCAGACACTCCCAGGTACACCTCTGACACTCCCAGGTACACCTCTGATACTCCCAGGTATACCCTTGACACTCCCAGGTACACCGCTGACACTCCCAGGTACACTGCTGACAGTGCCAGGTACACCTCTGTCATTCCATGTACACCTCCGACACTCCCAGGTACACCTCAGACACTCCCAGGTACACCTCTGACACTGCCAGGTACACCTCTGACACTGCCAGTTACACCTCTGACACTCCCAGGTACACCTCGGACACTCCCAGGTACACCTCAGACACTCCCAGGTACATCACTGACACTCCCAGGTACACCTCTGACATTCCCAGGTACACCTCAGACACTCCCAGGTACACCTCTGACACTTCCAGGTACACCTCTGACACTTCCAGGTGAATCGGCTGCTTGTCCAATTAACCAGTCCGTTCACACATATTTATATTTGGGTTTTAAGTAACGAAACCCAAACGGTAGTTCCTTTGTTTTATTATAAAAGGTTGTATATATAATTCCTGAGTGTATATCAACCGTAAGTCTCACTGTCTAGGAGTGAATGAGAAAGGGACGGCGTTTATGTATGATAAACATTAGGTCACGTCCTTACGATATGACTTGAGGTGAGCTACTGAAGCTTAGGGGCATCGCAGTGCGTGCTTACAGGAATGCTGAGCTATGGGTCTCGCCCTCTTGGGTAAGTTGCCCGCTCACGTGTCAATCTCATGTCTTACTCATAGACAGTGGAAAGTTACAGGGTGGTGAATCTGAATATAATATCAGATGTATTGACCCATTTATATAATACGTTCTGTTGATGAGACAGGGGCCTATTACATCGCTCGGTCACCTACCAGCCGAGCTCCGTGAGGCCTAAATAACTCACAGAGTACAGTACATCCTAGACAACCCTAACCATGTTATAAACAGATATGTAGACACTAAGCTGGGGAAATTACTGTAGGGGTATTCTCTACTACAGGGGACCTAGACTTTTGTGTCGTACGGGTTAGTATGTTATGAACAATGTTGAATTTGGATGATACTGCCCGGTAATAACAGAACAGGAACATTATTGCCAGAATTAACAGAATAGAGGGAATCGTAAGACTTGGTAGTGCAAATTCCCGTGACAGGTAAAATGGCAAGTTATTATTCAAATCAGCAAAATGTGTCTCGTTCAAGAAAGCTAACACTTTTAATTTCTCTGATACTATTTGAATATCCTTGATAGTGAAATTCATTATAGGAAGTGGAATTAAAGCAGACTTGAGTTTTCGATTTAATGCAAAATGCTGATGAGTAGGCAAGGTCCGTAATGTACTACAAGTGATTTCACAGTAATCCGGAGCCTTGTAATGCCCTTTCACAACTAGCTGCTTAACACCATTTTGGCATTTTAAAATTACAGTAGTGAGATTTGGAAAGAACAAATACTGCACATTGTGAAGGTGAGCGTGGAACACAGTCTTTAGACTAACTGGCCTATAACTGCATTGCGCTAACGCTGTGCGTACATTTGGTTGTATGACTGCCAATTCACATATTCCCTCTGCAGCAGGAATAAATGCAAACATGTAGGCTGGACATACGTGTAGGTGTAGATAAGACGACTTACACCGTGACAGTACCTCAGAATCCTCTATTGATAACAATGAATATTCTTCATCTACTAAGAAAAGTTCTTTAGGCCTATCTAGGGTATACAGTGTGTCGTTCACAAACCAGGGGAAGGGTTCTAAATGCCATGCATTAAACTCATGTTGCCCTCGCATAGGAATGTGGATCAGAATTGCATTGTGCGTGAGGGTTGACTCCAACAGTGGGTAATGATATTGAACCTCATTGTCATTGAAAATAGGAGTTAAATGATACTGCAACTTGGCTATTTTTAAAGCTTCAAGAAGCGTCTGCACAGGCACAAGCTTCGCGTCCACACGTCCTATCCCGGCATCTACAATGCTGTCTATTAGTTCATTTTTAGAGGTTACAATTTTATGAACTGAAATTTCAGCAGCATGCAAATATTCTGTGAAGTAAAGGAGCCATTCTAACGTCGGGATTGCTTTCTGTAACCTAGTAACAATCCTCGAAACTTGGTTAGACTCCATTATTATTGCATTAACCTTTGATTCTAGAGCAGTAATCGCGTGAAAGGTTTGAGAAATAACACGATTCTGTTGAGATACAGCTTGAACGACAACGTCATGAAACTATTGTCGAATTCATCGAAGCTGTGCTGAGACCATGAAGAATGTCCAATGCTGATTGTAGTTGGCCGTCGACGTTTTCCATCTGACGCGAAAGTACGAGTTAACTTCTACTCGCAGAACGTAGTTTCATACAATAGTCATTTGGTACATTTTGCTTCTGAACAGTCTGTAAGGATGTATCAATCACATTATCATCAACTTGAGGTAAGACATTTATCTGGGTCTTCTTCAGACGATCCGCGTGCACGACATCTGCGATCTGTGCATTAGGCTTCCATATTTTGAATTTGTTGCCTGCTTCTTTTGAGATTATGCGGAATGGACCAGAAAATTTCGCCGAAAGTTTGGAGTTCCTTTCAGGTTCCTGTAACATAACAGCGTCCCCAACGTTCAGTGCGATAGGTTTAGCATGTTTATGTTGTTTGATGATCATTTCGGCGCGTGACGCCGCTAGCTGTGATCGTACTTGGTTATGAATTTCTGTAAAGACATGAATTTGTTTTGCCGCAAAATCATCCGTATTATATACCGGGTATGGCGCCTCTGTAAGGATGTCGTAAGGCAGACGTTTATCTGTGCCATAGACAATATAGTAGGGTGTTTTGCCCGTAGAGCTATTAACTGACCCATTAATCGACGCTGCAACCTGCGGTAACCAATCCTCCCATGCGTATTGAAAACCACTAACAAATGGACGCAGTGTTTCTAGGATTTTACGATTGGTTCTTTCAACAAGGCCATTAGCCTGTGGATGATAAGCTGTCACAAAAGTTTGTTTAATTCCATATTGTGCACATATATGCTCTATTAGCTCATTCTTGAACTCTGTTCCATTATCAGAGAGTAGAACTTTAGGCGTAGTATATGGACATATGAGATTCATCACTAATGCATAGGCTACTGCTTCGGCCGTTTTGCTTTTTAGTGGGACCAAGACCACGAACCTGGAAAAATGATCCACACACACTAAGACGTATCCTGATCCCTGATGACTCATTGGGAGTTGTAACAAGTCAACAGCGACTGTGTCAAACGGACGGTCTGGTGTAGGATATTGTAGAATCGGGGCAGGTGATCCTGTCGATCTTTTATGTTGAGCACATGCCAAACAATTAGCTATGTGTAATTCTATGTCTTTCTTCATAGTGTTCCAGAAATACTTCTTTCGTAAATCCGCTAAGCATTTATCACGACCTTGGTGACCTGCTTGTGGGACATCGTGGAACAATGTCATTACTGCTTTGCGCAACGTGTCAGGTACGACTATTTGAGACACATTACCCTCAGGAGATTTTCTCGTCCTATTGAGTATGTTATGTCGTAATTCAGACTGACTTAAGGGAAGAAATAACTTGGGGAGTTTAACATCCTCGCCCGATTCGAGAGCAAAAATAACAGCTGACCAATATGGGTCGCGTCGTTGCTCATCTTCCAGCTGCGAAAGAGTGAATGTTGATACAGGCATAACTGGTGCTATATTTCTTGACAGAGCGTCGGCGACAACATTCGCCCTCCCAGGTAAATACCTAAATTCGGGGTCAAACTCTTGAATTGTCAGATACCAGCGTGCTAATCTGCCTGATAAGTTTCTGCCATGGAACAGTTCGGTGACTGCCGCATGATCAGTAAAAACAGTTATCTTGTAGCCAAAGATAATGTCTTTGAACTTCTTAAGTGCCCACACAACGGCTAACGTTTCTAAATGCGTCACCGAATAACGTGTTTCAGCATCGATTAGTTTGCGATTTGCAAATGCTATCACTCTAAACTTCCCACGCGTGTCCTCTTGCATGAGCACTGCTCCGACTCCAATTCCGGGAGCGTCAGTACAGAGAGTGAAAGGTTGAGTGTAGTCTGGGAATGCTAGAACCGGGGCATTGGTTAGCGCTGTCTTCAATGCCGTAATACTTTCCTCGTGTTCAGCATCCTATATAAACACTGCATCTTTTTTTGAGCAACCTCGTTCGGGGCGATGCTAATGTTGCATAGTCCTTGATAAAGGAACGATTATAACCAGATAATCCGAGAAGGCTACGCACATGATCATTTGAGGTAGGACGCGGGAACTGAGATACAGCTTTGACTTTATCATTAACTGTGTGTATGCCCTCACCGTCGACTACATGACCAAGGAAATGGATTCTGGATTTTAAAAACTCGCACTTTGAGAGTTTTATTTTGAGTCCTGCTGTGGAAAGTTTGGCCAAAACTTCACGCAGTTTTATCAGATGGGAATCGGCGTCCTTACTGACTACTATTAGATCATCCAAATAAGCGCAGACTGTGTTACCAATTAGTCCGGCAAACAGGGTGTTGATCATTCTTTGAAATGTTAGTGGGGCATTTCTGAGACCAAATGGCATTCGTAGAAACTCAAAGTGGCCTAGAGGCGTGCTAAATGCCGTGATTTCTCGTGATTTTTCATCGAGTGGTATTTGCCAATACCCACTAAGCAAATCTAAGTTGCTAAATACCGCATTATCCTTGCCTAAGGATTGCAATATGTTACTCAAGATAGGCATTGGGTACCTATCAGGGATTGTTTGATTATTTACGCGCCTGAAATCTATGACAGGGCGCCATCCACCATCCTTTTTCGGGACGAGGAATAATGGGCTATTAAAGGGGGATTTTGAGTGTCTAATGACATTCTCATCTAACATACCCTGTACCATATCTTGCACTACAGCGCGCTGGCTATGAGGTAGTCTATAAGCTGGTACGTAAATAGGGTTGGTTCCTTCCTTTAACGCTATATGATGGGATGTTAAATCTGTCTGACCTAGCGTTTCCCCTGGCAAGGCTACTATTTCTGTAGTCGGCAAGCAGCTCTAACAGGCGTGTCTTGCCCTGAGGATGATCGATCACCTTAACATGTGGCGCTATTTGATCTATCCTGGCCAGTCGAGTCTGTTGGCAATTCGCAACAATACCTCGAATTAGGAATTTATTTGGTTGCACTTCGACATTGCTGTGATATCTAGAAAATCACACACATAACATCCTTTCTTTAATTTCTTGATAATGTGAAATTGCTCCCGCAATCCCGTAGACTTGTGTGTGTGTGTGTCACAGTAGACACAGCTGATTCCAAGGTCCGGTGATTGGGTCAATGCTCACAAAAATCCTGAGTACAGCAAACCGCCGCTAATTGTTACACAACGTCATCCACAACACCATACCTCAGAATGCTGAGACCATCTCTCAGACCGGATGTGTCATCATCACTAGGGTGGGTGCTGGGTGCTGGTAACTGGGGGTTGTTCACGCCATACGAAAGAATTTTGTTGACAGGATGTTGATTGATGAGCAGTCACAACAACTGCAGTCACGTCCTGTCACACCCTGGGCAGTGAACGAATCATTTGCAGAAACTAATGTTCACTTTAGCTCACAGGATTTTTGCATTGGTGAATTCCTCATTCTGGTAATGGAGAGTACTCTTCAACATTGCAGGTACTATCTTCCAACTCTTGCTGCTGTAATCACGCTGGGAAGGTGTGTGGTTGAGGTCGAGAGATATCTCTGACGCATGATCCGCCTTCCTCTTAATAGGATTGGTAGACAACACCTTCGTCCTAGCGGTGAGCATAGGTTCAGAATGACTCATTGCTGTGTAGGAAACACCTTTAAACGTAACACTATTATTACGTGGATGAACATCTATCATGTTCTTTCGAAGAGTTGGTAGACCAAGTAACCCGTCAGCTGGCAAAATGAACTGCTGAACTATATAAAAGTCCGCGTAGAAGGGCGTACCACGTCTTGAGAATCTGAGTGGTAACGTCACCATTCCTTTGATGCTCAGCTGAGTACCTGAAACTCCTTCGAGCTCAGCGTTACTAGGCCTCCATTTGAATTTGCGGTGAGGGAATTTACGTTGTAACTCGTGATACGATGTCAAGGCCAATACATTAGCGCAAGCACCTGTGTCTATATCAAGAGCCAATCTGGTATTATCCACTCTCACCGGTACTGACAACACTTCCACTTTTCTAAGCGCCGCTATTAATGAGGCCGCTATAGAAGTGCTGTGAGGAGGGGCGGGAACTACCCTATCTATCCCTCTCCTTGGTGTAGTGTGCGCTGGTCTTCCCCCGATGACTTGTCCTGGGGACGTTTCTGCTTGCGCCTATACGACACCTCCGTTTCACTTAGGTCCACTCCCCTAGCTTTTATTAGTATATCGCACTCATGTGAACTATGAGATGTCGATTTGTGAAGAGCGCACCATTTGCGCGCTGTCTGGGTAGGAGGAGGAGGTGCTGCTTTTGCTACCTCTCTGTTTGACCTTGAGAATGGCTTTGCACCGGGTGTGGCTTTATTTGCACTATTACCTTGGAGCTGAAAACAATCTTCCATTACGTGGCCACGTTTATTACAATGTGCGCATCGTAACGATGTTTTCTGTTTATATGTTAGGCGGGGAGGAGCGATCGGAGCTAAGTGTGTCGCGTAAGGAGTCTGAGAGTGAGGCATCTGTGGCATCTGTGACGGCTGGCCCAGCTGTGACCTACCCCCAATAATCCCAATTAGCGTTCGCTTGAACTTTTCATAGTCAGGGCTTTGTAAACCAAATGCATTTAAACGACTGCCTGCAAAGGAACCCTGCGTTATATGGGAACGTACATATGCTTTCTTATCTTCGTCAGTCGTTATGTGACTATTGCGCACGCTATCTTCACATGCACGAATAAAATGTGCGACCCTATAATCGTCTTGTCCCGTGAAATTTCGAACATTCGCCGCGCTGCATGATATTAATAACAGTATCAGCTGTAGGTGTGTTAGTAGGGTGTGAGGGTTAGAAGATGTCATTTTAGTGTTATTAAGCGAGTTAGTATTCTTACTCTTAACAGAAGGCTGGGTTAATAAGGTTGTTACCGATTTAGCAACAGACACACTATCACCTGTAACAGGGGTAACTGCTTTAGTATACTTAGGTGAGGTACTATAGTGATTACCAGACCGTAGGGTACGACGGTTTAAGTCGTCAAATGATTCGTCTATAACTTTCTCACTACTTCCTACCGACTCATTTAACTGTGTTCCATACTCAAAATCTATGTCAGTCTGGGCTTGATCATTGATGAGTTGGTTATCAGCAAATAGTTGCGCTAGGCGTTCGATTTCATCTACATTAGACATGGGAAACTTAGAAATTATCTATTAGCCCCCTTGGGTCAATGAATACTTAACAGTAAGTAGATCACTTGCCTCTCATTTACAAGACAAATGAATATTAATTGTAGTTAATTTTTAAACTATCAATAAGAAGACAGACACTTACAAACTACTGTAAATTATAGGATTTCAATACATTAATCTTACAGTCGACACTTTATCATTGAAATAATCCTATCCGACGAACCTATGGGTGTGAAGATATCTCTCGAACGTGTTCATGTGTGTAAAACTATGTAATTTAAATACCTATTTATACAGAGTAGTACGTCTGTATAGAAAATGTGAATCCTTCAAAAGTTCTGAGTGGAGTGTTGGGTGGGGTGTGGGCGTTGCCTCTCCCTAGGATGCGCGCGCTGCTGCTGGTTTCCTTGGCAACGAGATGACGCTTCTGCTTTGGTGAGAGACGAGTCCACTTGATTTAGGTGAGTTCCTCCTCCGGCGATCAGAAAACAGATGATTGGTTATCACACTGGTCGTTCGCTGGCGAAAACTGCCGTGTGCCAATTCTTCACAGACCACGTATATATGGAGATCTGTATGATGACACCGGAATTCGTAATTCGCGCTGACGACACAACAATACTGCTCAGCTGCTAGTGAAATACCAATTGAATTCCAGGTTACGAAACTGTTGTTCAACACTGCAACACTGTAATGTCTAGGGAATGCTGAGTGGAGTCTATCTCAACCGGCTCAATCTGGATATGTACCAACAGGCTGTAATATTTGTATATTACGAATTCTGCACGTATTTGTATGTGACAGAGATAAGGAGCGCTCACTACATATCGTCTCAATACGGGATATAGTTTTAAACACTCGGATTATGTAACGCATCCCACCGCTGCCACCTATATGAATCGGCTGCTTGTCCAATTAACCAGTCCGTTCACACATATTTATATTTGGGTTTTAAGTAACGAAACCCAAACGGTAGTTCCTTTGTTTTATTATAAAAGGTTGTATATATAATTCCTGAGTGTATATCAACCGTAAGTCTCACTGTCTAGGAGTGAATGAGAAAGGGACGGCGTTTATGTATGATAAACGTTAGGTCACGTCCTTACGATATGACTTGAGGTGAGCTACTGAAGCTTAGGGGCATCGCAGTGCGTGCTTACAGGAATGCTGAGCTATGGGTCTCGCCCTCTTGGGTAAGTTGCCCGCTCACGTGTCAATCTCATGTCTTACTCATAGACAGTGGAAAGTTACAGGGTGGTGAATCTGAATATAATATCAGATGTATTGACCCATTTATATAATACGTTCTGTTGATGAGACAGGGGCCTATTACACAGGTACACCTCTGACATTCCCAGGTACACCTCTGACACTTCCAGGTACACCTCTGACACTCCCAGGTACTCCTCTGACACTCCCAAGTACACCTCAGACACTCACAGTTACACCTCTGACACTCCCAGATACACCTCAGACACTCCCAGATACACCTCTGACACTCCCAAGTACACCTCCGACACTCCCAGTTACACCCCTGACACTTCCAGGTACACCCCTGACACTTCCAGGTACACCCCTAACACTCCCAGGTACACCTCTGATACTCCCAGGTACACCTCTGATACTCCCAGTTACACCCCTGACACTCCCAGCTACACCTCTGACACTCCCACGTACACCTCTAATAATCCCAGGTACACCTCTGACACTCCCAGGCAACCTCCCGATGCTCCCAGGTACTCCTCCGGCTCTCCCAGGTACACCTCTGACTTGCTCCCAGGTACTCCTTTGACACTCACAGGAACACCTCA
>NW_024755702.1:0-16801 GCF_018991925.1 Homarus americanus
TCTATCACAGGATGTTTGTGATACTAAAGAGACCACCCGATGACCTTCTCTGATACAGTACTGCAGTCAATAATGTTGTACATCTACAGCAAGTGTTGCCACATTTACTGATGTTCTGTGACTATTTGTTGAATTATCATTATTAATTTTTTTATTATTCTGTATTGCATGAAACATATGAGTCTTGTATATTATAAAAATAGTTTTTATCAGTTTCTGGTCAGTAAATACAACCAATTTCCAGAATTTTTTAAATAAAATAGAAATAAAGATTTATTTGTGTTTTCTTTCGCTTGAGATAATGATATTTTTCACCAATATGTCTTTTACACGTTAATGGATCAGTAGAGTTGATACGTAAAGTGCGGCAGCTGAGACCCAGAGAGTAGGAGCCACTGTAACCTTACAACTGTAAATATAATAAATAATTTGAGTTGAGAAGAATACAAAAAAGAGTAACTGTGACCCTATAGTAATACAGGAAGGATGTACCAGACAACAAAAGTAAAAGTTAAAGTAGAAGAAAAGACCAGCAAGCAATGTACCGTATTACATTATCTTCAGTAACAATATAAACTGCAGCTGATATACAATGTTCACGACAATAACATTATACTTAATTAGGAGCAGTTGGTAGTATAATCAGTTCACTACTGTACATAAACAGTGTAAATAATAAACGGAAGCTGGCAGTATATAAAGATGCCTCAGTCTTGCCATGGATGAGTCATCCTCTCTCTCTTATCCATATAAAGTTATTGTGTCGTTGTGAGATTTTTCTCCTTCGATTCATAATCTATTGTTTTAAATAATTAGTTTACTATCAATTTCCACAATTAAAAACATGGGAGAAATCACCACGAATATTATGAGTCACCCGACGCGCGATTAGCCGGGCCAGAACAGAGACGGACATCCTTTCTTTCCACGTATGAAAGCTTTTGGTAACTTACGGCGGTGAATACCCTTTTCACGTATATGTATCCTCTATATTTATATAAAAAACGAATTAGCTCTCTATAAAAAGCTGAAGGAGACGAAATATAATCACATTTTGTAGATCCTCCGAACAGTGTAGTTGTCTGAGGTCCTTGAGCAACATACAAAATGTTTCCTGTAGGACAAGAAACTTACGAGAAAGTACAAACGACACAGTCTTCATGTGGGGGATATTTCAAGTGTTACCCGACCAGTGACGATATTTTGGATGCCTTTGATGTCTCCATGTTTGGCGGGGAACACTGTGGATCACCTGTCAACAGTACAGACTATTCACCACTCACTGACACCTATCAACCATATGGAGGAAACACTGACCAGGTAACTAACACTCAAGACTTTGGCAACAACTACAACAAGATGTGGACAACAGGAGGAGCTACAAGTAGTTTAGATTTCTGCAGGTCAAATCTTACCAACTCCTATCCATCGCAGGCAACTGCAAGTCAAGATCAGCCCATGTTTCCCTGGCCGAGTGATGCTTGTCACTCAGCAGTTGGTGAACAGATGGCGTCACTCACTGGACGGAAGGTGAAAGTATATGAATGGCCACCCCAGAGTGACCCCGAACTGGAGAAGAAGAGAAAACGAGCGATAAAGGCCTTCAAAAACCGGATGAAAGACAGCCAGCAGGAGGAAGAGCAGTACATGAAGCTGGACACCCTCACCCAGGAGGTGTCACACCTCCAGAGGGAGAAGAATGCTCGGGAACAGACCGTAGCAGCCATGCAAGCCTACATCAATCACCTGGCGGCTTCATCCGCTCCCCAATACAATTGTAAGTCTTGACATTCTTCCCAATGTATTCCCTCTAACTCACTAGGAGATATTTATGTATTTTTCCCAACACTGATATCTTCTTCTCAAACGCTTGTTAAGTATTGATATATATAATTAATGACTGTCCAGCTTATGATATTCTTTGTATAAAGTATATTAACAACATGTTTTTCTTGGCACAGGTGACCCCTGGTGATAGATCAAGATGGACATCCTCATGTGGGTTATTGACGAAGGTAATCACTCGTGGATGTTGGTGAACCACATCATCACTTACCAAGATCATGTGACCTGATACTGTATGTGCTGGATCATGTGACCTTATACTGTATGTGATGAAACATGTGATCTGCTACTCTATGTGCTGGATCATGTGACCTGATACTGCATGTGCTGGATCATGTGGCCTGATACTGTATGTTATGAATCACATATCCTCAGCCAACATATTTTGGATCAAGTGACATTCATTATCTGTACTTCACGATATCTCATTCTATATGCGGTGGATGAAGAGGCCAGACACTACGTTTGACGGTACTTGTGTACAGTCTTGGTGGGACAAATGATGAACTACAGAGATGTCCAGGAACTTCTGAAAAATATCACCATACGTCCATCGCAGCACTTGTTATTGGCCCAAGAAGTGAACCGTACGAACATTTTTCCACCTGTTAATAGTTCAGACGTATTAATGAGCTGTTGTATGTGTATAAGTGCATGCACACCAAACATGAGACACGTGTTAGTAAATACTATGTTGCAACACTGCGTTTAATGAGTATGTGTTGTGTTCGAATGTTTAACGAAGCTACAGGGTGTGTGTGTTTGTTTGTGTAGATGGATTAAGACACTTTACGTAAATAAATACATTAAAATAACTGAAGTTTATTTCTTACTAATGCTCCTGAAGACAAGAAGAATTAGTACTCCTAATTATATTTAGGTTGATCTCCAGCCAGAGGCATATCCATCATTACATCTCACGGATCGTCCAAACTACGAAAGATATTCTTGGATCCATCACTGGTGGTAGCAAATAACTGATAATCGCTCCACATTACTAAAAAAAGATTAAAATAACATGGTGGGAAGGTATGCATGAACAGATGGGTTTCCTGACAAACCTTATGTCACCTTTAGAATATATTTTTACCCACAAGTTTCCTTCAAATGTCAACTTGCTAAAATGTTCCATTCCCACATGTCTACTTGACCCTCTGATGCTACGAACATGCTTTACTGAACTCAATTGTCTGGATAAGAAGCAAACATGCTGATGAAATATTTTGTTTTACGTATAATGCTTTATGTCTCGTATATACTGAAGTCTTGTCACAGTATAGCGATAATAATTTTTTTTCTGTTATGTCTGTTGCCCTTAGAGTGATATTCAGCTGAGAAACAATATTTACCACAATATCTAATAAATTAATGGAAGTTTATACCGAAAAAGGGATAATTTTTTGTTCCTATTCCCTTAAATCAAAGGAATTTAAATACCGTATGGTAAAATTTACGGTCTTTTATTTAAATGATGTGAAAATTCCGAATAGACTCCCGCCTGCCCCCCTTGGCACTTGAACGGCACCAGGGGCGTCACCAAGCTGGGTGGGCAGCAAGGTGGGAGTAATAGTCTAGGCCTCGGTAGTCGGTCTACATATTGGGATTTACGTTGGGGCATAAGAGATCGTACATGAGTGCAGACATTGTTTCACTGACCATAGACACTTGATCGCCTCGTCAAGCTTGAACAGAATTGTGTGAATTATTATTGTTCCTTCTTCATGAATTATATTGGTGACTAATTCCATCTCTGCTGGGCCACAGGTAGATCATTGAGGGGACTACAGTCGAGTACAACACTGCCTCTCGTGATCGCTTTACTTCAAGTCAGACCTGTATTTTTCACTTTAGTCTTACTTTAATTCACTCGCATTGTATACTGTATACATTTTAGCACAGAATAAAACGGGTTAGCCTTCTTAGTGTGTACTTAACCATTTTTACTGTGTATTTTCTGAAGTTCAGTCCCAGTGGTATATTTCCCATGTAAATTTATGCTACAATTTAACCTAACGCGGGCAGTGGCGGTCAGTGTAGCAAAGTTATGTACCAGACATCATGAATGGAAAAAATTTTTTTACCAGAACACATTTTTTCATAACGAGAGAATTGAGTTTAGGTAAAATATGTTCTTAGCTGCAGTGGGTCAAATGTACTGCACATATGGTAGGGGTATGTTAGCAGGTTGACATCTGAAGCAAATTCAGAGAGGATTTTTGTTTTTCTTCTGAAATAGGAGTTGTGGATGGATTCAGTTAGATAATGTAAATCTCAAGGATGTTCTTAATATAATGACAGTTCTAAGAAATCAAATACAATCATTAAGAAAACGAAGCTGAATGTTAACATTATTTGTGTGATAAAGGTACATTATACAGTGCAGTATATAAATGTAATTTGCAGGAGAAATGTTCTTCATGTGTGGTAAAGAACAGCGAGTGTCTTGAGTGTACACCTGCGAGGCAAGAGAACCGCCATCCTGCTGAGCCCTCTATACACCTCCCCTCCTCACGCCATCTTTTCCGAAAAATAATATTGTGCCGATAAATAATTATTGGCCAATACCAGTGTCGGGTGAAATATTATGTTTCGTGGGTGGTAGACCATGTCACTCTGGAGCACACCAGATTTACCACCTCCCGACCAGGACCAATCACAGGGCTCCACATACTATGGTAAAACAGGCCAGTTATACCCTAGACTGACTGATGGCCAGCGTCCTCTTGTGACCATAGTCTTCCCTAAACAAACTGAGGAAACAGTTCATCATAACACCGCTGAAATTTAATCATTGTTCAGCCTCTGGTTTGATCGAGATTAAACATAATACCAGTCCCTCAGAACAGGGACTGAAGGACTAGTTTTTCTTGTCATCAGGAAAATAAATAAGAAATGAACTTTACTTTCTGTAATCTCTTTATTTTGGATAATGTTTATAAATCATCTATATACACTTACACAAACACACACACACACACACACACACACTGTATATTTTCAGCCTTCTGGCTGCCAAGCTCTTTCAATAAACCGTTAATTATTATTATTATTATTATTATTATACACACACACACACACACACACACACACACACACACACACACACACACACATCTTGTACTGCTAGCTTCTTTAAATATTTGAACACAACACCTACTCATTAATCTCCAGTGTTGCATCGTTATGTTCACTAACACGTGTCTGATCTCTTTGTCACCTTATTTAACCCACCATCAGTTGTACACGGACACTCATACACACAATCTCCTTTTAGTTACATTTCTTGGGTCATCAGCAGGTGCTGCGATGGATAATTTTTCATAAGTACCAGGACACGTCTGTACTGCATCATCTATCCTACCAAGGCTGTAGAGAAGTACCAGCCAATACAGTGTCTGGTCACTTGATACCGTGATCTATCAGGGCACTACAAATACTGAATGTCACTTGATCCTGCATATGCAGGATGAGAACACGCCATCCAGAACAAATAGTCTCGTGACATATGATTCAGCACTTATAGTATCAGGTCACAACTCATGAACTTATAGTATCAGGTCGCCAGAATCGTCACATAGAGTCTCAGGTCACATGAACCAGCACACAGTATCAGGTCACATGACCCAGCACATACAGTATCAGGTCACATGATCCAACACACACAGTATGAGGTCAGATGATCCACCACATACAGTATCAGGTCACATGATCCACCACATACAGTATCAGGTCACATGATCCAACACACACAGTATGAGGTCAGATGATCCACCACATACAGTATCAGGTCACATGATCCACCACATACAGTATCAGGTCACATGATCCACCACATACAGTATCAGGTCACATGATCCAGCACATACAGTATGAGGTCAGATGATCCACCACATACAGTATCAGGTCACATGATCCGCACATACAGTATGAGGTCACATGATCCAGCACATACAGTATCAGGTCAGATGATCTTGGCAAGTGATGATGTGGTTCACCAACATCCACGAGTGATTACCTTCGTCAATAACCCACATGAGGATGTCCATCTTGATTTATCACCAGGTGTCACCTGTGCCAAGAGAAACATGTTATTAATATACTTTATGGAAAAAAATCATATGTTGGACTGTATATCAATATTTAACAGACATTTGGGGACGTCATATCAGTGTTGGGGAAAATATATCCATATCTCCTGGTGACTGTGAGGGAATATAGTACATCAAATCCTACCAGAATCTTAGGAAGGATATACCAAGACTTACCATTGTATTGGGGAGCGGATGAAGCCGCCAGGTGATTGATGTAGGCTTGCATGGCTGCTACGGTCTGTTGGTGTGTGTTCTTCTTCTTTTGGAGGTGTGACACCTCCTGGGTGAGGGTGTCCAGCTTCATGTACTGCTCTACCTCCTGCTGGCTGTCTCTCATCCGGTTTTTGAAGGACTTTATCGCTCGTTTTCTCTTCTTCTCCAGTTCGGGGTCACTCTGGGGTGGCCATTCATATACTTTCACCTTCCGCCCAGTGAGTGACGCCATCTGTTCACCAACTGCTGAGTGACAAGCATCACTCGGCCAGGGAAACATGGGCTGATCTTGACTTGCAGTTGCCTGCGATGGATGGGAGTTGGTAAGATTTAATCTGGAGAAATCTAGACTACTTGTAGCTCCTCCTGTTGTCCACAACTTGTTGTAGTTGTTGCCAAAGTCTTGAGTGTTAGTTACCTGGTCAGTGTTTCCTCCATATGGTTGATAGGTGTCAGTGAGTGGTGAATAGTCTGTACTGTTGACAGGTGATCCACAGTGTTCCCCGCCAAACATGGAGACATCAAAGTCATCCAAAATATCGTCACTGGTCGGGTAACACTTGAAATATCCCCCACATGAAGACTGTGTCGTTTGTACTTTCTCGTAAGTTTCTTGTCCTACAGGAAACATTTTGTATGTTGCTCAAGGACCTCAGACAACTACACTGTTCGGAGGATCTACCATTTGTGAGCTGATTTTGTCTCCTCTGTCTTTTTATAGAGAACAAATACGTGTTTATTTTTATAAACAGGATGATTATATGTGACTAAGCTTAGGGTATTCACCGCTGTATGTTACCTTCACACTTACAGTATAGGAATACTTTTCTGGCAGCAGAGGATGTCCGCCACCGTACAGGAGGGACGACCCCGTGTAAGTTGACAGGCATTATGATACGAATTGTGGATCTTCTTCCTAACTGTCACACCTACCTCTGATTTAATAGTAATTATATTGGTAATAAACGTGTATATTTGTTGATCTGGGAAAATTAAAATACTAGAGAGAGACGAACGACCTTGAAAATATGATTTCTTAATGAATGATAATTATTCACTCATAGCGTAAAGCGACCATTTTATTGTTCTGTTGGTCGGTGTTAATTTGTTTATTGAATTTCTGTTGTATTACTAGACATATTACATGGTGAAATTCCCTCATCTGCTTTTTATTATACTGTTGATGTGTTGGGGACGCCACCTGTGGTGGACGTCAATGTGTTTGGGACGTCACCCTTGGTCATCAAACTAACACCAGATGGATAAAAAGTCTGTAGTCTTGTCGTAAAACTAACTGACCAACTTCTTGATTTATCGTATATGATATATCACTTATACGACTTAGTTGTCTCAAGCCTCGTAAGGGAGCTCGCATGTTTTTTATTATTATTGTTATTAGATAAAATTTAAATTGTAATCTATCTGAGATTTCTTGATGGAAATTCAGCTTTTCCTGACAATTGGAAACACAACGTAGTGTATGGTTTGTACCGACGTAATTCTGCCGTGACTTCAAGAAAGAATTTGACTCAAATGATTATCCTCAGGTCAGCTCGGCATCAGTTGAGGAATGAACATGTTATCCAGTGGAAAGCTGCTTGTATCATCCTTGGGGCACTTCAGTGGACACGCACTACTTCACTTTGTGCCCAACTTGAACTTTCTTCCTCACAGGATTGTGTCCAGGAACCCTACCTAAATGCCGCCGTTTCTTTTCTACGAGATCCCCCAGGCAACGTTGTCCAAGCCTCCTTGACTCCGGCTCCCTGAGGACGACCTTCATCTAGGAGGCAGTGGCGTGGGTCGCTTAGCCGAGCTCTTCAAGAATACGGTTTTGCTTGTAAGATTGGTATCCCACCTCCCCCGAGCAAAGTGCATGTGTATTAAGCAAGAGAGTAGACAGCCACACACTCATCCACTACATCCTGAGATCTGAGGTGTCCCCACATGCTGGCCATAGTGACCAGGTATTTCATAAATAGCATTGAGGTTATTTTGAAGGAATATCCTTCCTTCCTTAGGCTTTAATAAGCACCTTTATATTGTGTAATTTATATGTGCTTGAGACTCCTGCCACATGCTACTGGTAACACTGTACAGTGGTACCTGGTTACAGCACTGGAACTCCGTTTCCTATAATATGGATTTAACTCTTGATATTAAAAAAAAATAATAGTCTTTATCATATTGCAGTACATTATAAAAACACAAAAAGTTTTCTATGAACTGTTAAATAATATAACTTGCTAAACAGGTTGAATTTGTACCCATAATTTTCCTAAAAGTTATTAAATATATATTATTATAAGACAACGGGTAGATTTCTTTCAACCATCCATTTACATAAATTTTATTAATATTATTTTTTCATATACAACGGAACACAAACTTGAGATGATAAAATAATGTATTGATAAATTTATCAAGACAACGAATGCTCCCTGTTGACATCACCGCCTATCAGTCACCAACCTGTGCTCGCCATACAGCAGACGACAGCGTTTACTCTCTCCCACACAGCCTACTGTCTTGTACTAATTCCCACATTTACTTTATAAAACATTACCTGAATAATGGCGCTACAAACATCTAAGATCAACGCTATGGTGTGGAAGGTTAAGAAGGTTTATTGTGTTATGCCAACATCAACAGGTGTTATGTAAACAAAATTTTATCAAACGGATTTAAATATCTATTGGTAAAAATATTGATAATATCAATAATATCTTCAGTGTGTTAAGTGATAATAGAGTGAGTGATATTGTTTTGAGATATTTAATGATTGTTTGTGTGACTTAAAAAATAATTAATGGTATTGGTTTAGGGAAAATAAATGATATCAGTTAAGTGAACATAAGTGATCTTAGTTAAGTGAACATAAGTGATCTCAGTTAAGTGAACACAAGTGATCTCAGTTAATTGAACATAAGTGATCTCAGTTAAGTGAACACAAGTGATCTCGGTTAAGTGAACATAAGTGATCTCAGTTAAGTGAACATAAGTGATCTCGGTTAAGTGAACATAAGTGATCTCATTTAAGTGAACATAAGTGATCTCAGTTAATTGAACATAAGTGATCTCAGTTAAGTGAACATAAGTGATCTCAGTTAATTGAACATAAGTGATCTCAGTTAAGTGAATATAAGTGATCTCAGTTACGTGAACATAAGTGATCTCAGTTAAGTGAACATAAGTGATCTCATTACAGATTCGGAAAAGGTCACTCACGGAACTCGATAATGATTAGCTTATGAAGGAGACAGAGTAAAGAAAAAGAAAACTTTACTCTGACAATTTCGTTGAAAATTTATTGATTTGTAGTTTTTCCTTTTCTCGATTGCAGGTTTGGTTCTTCAGATTTTTTGTTACTTTCTACATGTTGGGTTAGGGTAGGTTAGGTTATGGGGCAGCTAGGTCAGGTCCTTCGGTTTCTCTGGTTATTTTAGGTTAGGTAGGTTAGATAAGTAAACTGATGATCTTTTAGTTAAGCAAAAAAAAAAAAAAAAGAAACAAGAAAAAGTTTCCTCTACAATTTATTGGGATGTTCTTGATAAACTGAAAACTTTTCTTCTTGGGATAAGTTTCCTCACTTGGCTCCTTAACCTGGACACCTGTTCAGAAATTATTATTAAATTTACAGTTTTCTGGAATGTTTCGGTAAGATTAGGTTTCATCAGTTTTTTTTTGTGCATATTTTTAATCCATATTTTCCTTCTCACTTTGTGTGATTAAAATCTAACCTAACAATTACAGAAAAATTTAAAGAACGAAACTGTCCCTAAGCTAACCTAAATATCACAGAAAACTTAAACAATGTAAGACTTAAGAATAAATGCCCGGGTAAAGGAGCTCACTTAGGAAACTTTTCAAAAGAAGAAAGGTTCTTCAGTTTATCAAGAACATCCCAAAAATGGCTGACGAAACACATTTTTGACCCAGAAAATTCAAAGACTAACCCTAACCGCTCTGTTATTAGCATAGTTGTCTAATCTAACCTAACCAGAGAAACCAGAAGGACCTGACCTAACCTCCTAGCCAGAGGGGCTCTGCCCCATTGGGCCTTCCTGTGTGTAAACGTGACCTAACCCAACAAAACAAAAGAGAACACAAAGGAACTTAAGAAAAAAACTTGAAATTTAAAAGTCAGAAAAACTCGAAAGATATAAATTTCCGATGAATTGGCTATAACAGTAAAGTATACTATGTTATTTTATTCTATCTCTCTATATAGAAATAAACATAGAGTTCCATGGTTTAATTATTCTTAATATTAACCAACATAAGTGATCTCGGTTAAGTGAAAATAAGTGATACTTAAGGACCTTGGGATGATACCACCAGCAATACCACCAGTGAGTATTTTTACTTTTTTTTTGGTAATATACTAGTCAAAGGCTGACACTGTAGAAATTGGTCGTTTTTGCCGAAAGGAATTTTGTTTTACTTTAGGAGAATAAATTGGGAAATAATTTATATATTTTAGATGAGTTCTGGTAAATTAGGAAAGATTACAAAACTGTAGGAATATTTTGCCACTTCATTACTAATTGCTTGCTACTGAGGTTTTGGTGCTAATGGTGTCATCTATGAAATTACTTGATATTTATTTTCGCCAGAGTCACCTCGGACATGATCCTTCACACATATTATCAGGTCACATGATCCATCACATCCACTCGTGGAGTATGAGGTCACATGATCCAGCACATGCAGTATCAGGTCACATGATCCATCACATCCACTCGTGGAGTATCAGGTCACATGATCCAGCACACAGTATCAGGTCACATGATCCAACACACAGTATCAGGTCACATGATCCAGCACATGCAGTATCAGGTCACATGATCCATAACATACAGTATCAGGCCACATGATCCAGCACATGCAGTATCAGGTCACATGATCCAGCACATACAGTATCAGGTCACATGATCCAGCACACAGTATCAGGTCACATGATCTTGGTAAGTGATGATGTGGTTCACCAACATCCACGAGTGATTACCTTCGTCAATAACCCACATGAGGATGTCCATCTTGATCTATCACCAGGGGTCACCTGTGCCAAGAGAAACATGTTGTTAATATACTTTATACAAAGAATATCATAAGCTGGACAGTCATTAATTCTGTAATTCAAGACCGATTAGACTATATAAAGACCTACCTGAGTGGTGGGAGCGGATGATGCCGCCAGGTAACTTTGTTGCGATTCCAAGACCGCGATGCGCTGCTGACGAATATTCTTCTCCATCTTGAGTTGCAACACCTCCTGGGTGAAGGTGTTTAGCTTCGAGTACTGCTCCGTCTGCCACTCGTTGTGTCGCATTCGGTTTTCCTTGGCCTTTAACGCCTGTTTCCTCTTCTTCTCCTTCTCGGGGTCCCTTTGGGGTAGTAACTCGTATGCCTTCAGCTTCTTTCCAGTGAGGGACCTCATCTGTCTACCAATTGTCGAGTGACCAATTGTCCACGGACGCATCATTTGGTTTTGACCTGCAGGAAGCCAGGCTGTTGTAGCAGTTGTCATCGTTGAGTCAGTATTCGCAGTGTTCCCCAAGTTCGACATTGAGAGTTCTGAGCCACCGTCAATTTCTCCTTCTGTCCACAAGTTGCTGAAGTTGTCAGCCGCGTGGTCAGTGTTTCCTGCACATGAGCTTATGAATGACTGAGAGTCACCAGTGTTTCCTGGACACAGGCTTGTGGATAGTTGATAGTGGCCCGTGTTTCCTGCACATGAGCTTGTGGATAGTTGATAGTGGCCCGTGTTTCCTGCACTTGGGCTTGTGGATAGTTGATAGTGGCCCGTGTTTCCTGCACATGAGCTTGTGGATGTACGATGATAATTACTATTAACTGCACATAGAGTTGACAACGTGGTACACAGCTCGTTGGATCCTGAAGAAACAACTGTGTTGACAGTTAAGGAGTTGTGGTCTTCGTCAAACAGGGTTAAGTCAAATGCGTCCAACAAATCTTCTGTGGTCGGCCTCCACTTGAGGTATTCCTCGGAAGAATTTATTGCCTGGACCCTTCTTTGTTTTTCTTGACTTCCGGGAAACATGATGACTGTGTTTGACTTCAAACCTTAGACAAATTCACTTGAGGAGAACCTTCTTCTTTCTGACATGATACTGACAGATCTATTAATTATATGTAACTACAGCTACGTTAAAACTCGGATTTATAAAATAATTGTACGTATGTCCCAGATGTAACTAACACAAGGTTGAATGTTGACCGGATGCCTTCGTTTCGCTCTTTACTTAAATTTAGTGTATGTTGGTGGCCCACTGACCCACACGTATACTTATCACATACTTAATAAAACTCAAAGTTTCACTACCCAAGTAATGTGTCTGCAGATAAAGCACTTTTTTCCATTAATTTTGTTACATGTGAAAATAGGTTTAACAGTGAGACATAATATACTCGTATATATATACATAAGCAGCTTTGTCTCAACGGGATACGTCATAGTTTGTTGTTCCTCCTGCCCCGCGGCGCCACAAGAATAAGGTGTGACCTCACACGTGTTCTGTGACGTAAATAAACTTCAACACATAAACGTCATTATATATAATGTAATTGCGTTGCTGTGAGTATTTTTTTCATATGAATAATTTTGTACAAAATATTTTGTTTTGTTGTTGTTATTGTTGGTGATATTATTGTTAATCCTGTGTTGGTTGTTGATAAAGCTTTATATTTTATATCGTTGATATATTGCTGTTATCATTGTTGTTCTTGCTGCTGTTGTCCTTGTTATGTCCGCAGCTTCTGTTATCATAGTAACTGCTATTGTGATTCTTGTTATTATAATAGTTGTTGTAACTAGTGTTATTTATGTTATTAATGTTAATACTGTTATTATTGTTGTTACTTCTGCTATTGTTGTTATTACTCCAGTTATTGTTACTGTTACTTGTGCTATTTTTACTGGACAGTTACAGGTTGTCCAGTCAAATGCATATAAATGAAAACATAGCACAATCAAATACACATTTATTTATGAAGTGTAAATCATATTTATGTTCATTCCTCTAATAATGTCCAGCTGCAATGATGAACGTAAACCGCATAAGCTGTACATGAGATCCATACGTGGTTTTTCGGGTGAAATTTCCTGTTTATGTCACGGCAGAACTACGTCCGTGAGAGACCTACACTACGTTGTGTTGACAGTAGTCGGGAAAATCCGAATGACCTTCACGGGATCTACTGTAGATTACGATTTAAATTGTTTTTAATGAAACAAAAACGAATTTTTCTGAGGGCTTTCATGGGTTATTCGAATAAAGGGATATATATATACAATGTATCACGACAACAGTTCAGTCAGTCCAAAGTATTTACTCAAATACATTACAGAGTGGCGACCATGACTTCAGGTGGAGGGAACTCATCAATGTTTACAGATAGGTCAACTATGTCATATAATGACAACGATATTCTTAATGAACTTGATCTAGATCTGTTTGATAATGGAACAAGATCAGAGAACTATGGGACGCACAGTTCTCTACTACTACCAACACCTTCATCTCCTGCTGGAATTTTCCATTGTAAAAATAATGACGAATTTGTAATTTTCGATGACATGAACACGGGGATACCAAGAACCATCAGAGAAGACCAGAAGTATTGTGAGGACACGATGAGTGACGGCCTATATACAACCATGACCAATGTTAACAGTTTGACGACCACAGCTGATGTTCCCCACACTCCCACGACCAGTGTTGAAGGTTTAGCTGGAGGTGAAGAACACTTGTGTGGCCAGAATGGTCGGGTGGTCATCTTACCGCAACTGCTGAAGCTGCCAAAGATTCACAACACCAAGATGTACGAGTTGCCGCCCCAGCCCGACCCTGTATTAGAGAGTCAGCGAGTTCGTTCACTACGAGCCAAAAACAACAGAGAAAAAAAATCCCAGAACATGGCTAAAGTTTACACAAGTATCGTCCATAAGAATAATGAAAAACAACACCTGAGAGAAGATATAAGAGCGCTCGACCAAAAGATTATCTTACTTAAGTCTCAACTGAACAAGTTGCGTTCCTCTCACCCATACATCACCACCTGACGACAATCACCTAAATCATCTAGGTGTTCCTAGTAAGATTATCTGATGACTTTCATGTGAACATAAGTAGTTCATGAGTGATTATGTGATGACCCTCTCCTGATCTAACAATTGTATTAGTAAAATTATTTAATTAACGGCAGGCACTTAAGGTTGTCGGTGGTCCCTCACAGGATGTTTGTGATATTTAGTGACCATCTGATAACTTTTATCTGTTACGGTATTGTAGTCACTCATGTTGTGTGCCCAAGTGTTGTAATATAAATGATGTTTTATTACTGAATGTTGAATAATTATTATTATTATTATTATTATTATTATTATTATTATTATTATTATTATTATTATTATTATTATTATTATTATTATTGTTGTTGTTGTTGTTTTTGTTGTTGTTGTTTTTGTTGTTGTTGTTGTTGTTGTTCTGGCTTTCTATTAATATAAATATATGAAAGTTTTGTCTATTATCAAAAAAACATTTTTTGTGAGTTTATTCTCAGTAATGACAAATTTCTAAAAATGTGTAATTAAAATGAAGATAAAAGTTGGGAACCCTTGCTTCAGGCTTTATCTGTACCTCCCAAGCTACGGTATCCTCATAGTGCCTTTTTGCTCTACTTGTATTTTTCTTGACTCTTCTGGTTAATTTATTAATATTATTTTGAAGGTGAACGTCGCTGTGTGATTCTTCTGTATATGGCCTTCGTTTTGCTCAATAACATGTTTTAGAAGCTTATTCATCTATATTATGTCATCTTTAATTGCTCTTAGTTATCTATAAAGTATACTTAAGTCTTGGGCTTCAAGCAAAACACCTCTGAAAATGGTATGATCTTCGTCTATTATGTATCGCTATATCAGATCACCCGCTATAGCCAGGTCTCTCTTCTATTGTCTCGTTACCCAGTCTAGTCGCCTCTCACTACACACCCAGAGCTCCAGGTGAGATCAGCTCACCTATTCGTAACAGAGGCCGACACACCACTCCTAAGTCTCTTCCTAGTCCTTTATATTCCGCTCTTGAAAAATCTGGGACTTTGGTGGTATATTTACTCTGTTTCTCTTCATTATGTCAGATCTTAGAATCTTTCTTACTTCACTTGCTCTCCATTTCAACATTACTTAACAAATTTTCTCTATTTGAAAAATCAAGGTCGACTATATTAATCCCTCGAGTAGGTTCATCTATAAATATTTTCACGAGACTGTCTTGATGGATTTTTCAGAAATATTCCTTCGTAAATATATACGCCAAAAAATTTAGTAATATACGAAGCTCTACATAAATGGGGTACGTTATTAAACTAATGTAATTCCCCTCAGTGGCTGAATCCCAGAGTGTCAAACCCGGGACGTCACGCCACGAAAAGGTCACGCAACGTTTGGTGTGACAGTGACTTAATTCTGTTGTTGTCATAGCTGATACTGTTAATATGGCACTCATTAATATTTTAGTATTGTTGCTGATGGTTAAAGTATTGCCGTTATTGATGTTATTTTTAGTGGTTTTACTGAAGTTGATGTTCTGTTTGTTGCTGATGTCCAGATTTTGACAAGGAAGCATTAGGCCTATTACGCCTGATGATTCTTGTCATAATAAACACAGTAGATGGGGTTATAATTAATTGATTAGTGTACCAATTAAATGTAAAATAATCAGAAATTAAGTATAATAAAATAAATACTCTCAGGTAATTGTTCAGATGTTGGCCATAGTTTGTGTAATGTTGAAATAAACAATGATACTGTGAGGCAGTGTTGCTTATTACCGTAGGTGTTACTCGTAATATAACTATAAAGATTTAATTAATTTGTATAACTATTAATCTTGGGAATGATTTTTAAGGCGCGGACACAAGGTAGCAGATGCATGGGTTCACTTGGATGATATCACACGACAAACACCGATAGCAGCTTGTTCTCCTGTACTAGACGTTGACCCAACTATACCAGCTTACTGCTTCGTGGTTGCTATATTATCTGATTATTCACATATTTAAAAATCAAGAAATGATCGGATAAATTAGGATGAATGCCAGCTTGAGAGCGATGAGCAACATAGTGTTGTACATGCAATCAGCTCGCAGAATGATCCGATCACATAAAGGTCAAACATTAGAAACTAGAAAGTAAGCCTCATCTCTTACGACCCTAACCTTAAAGGCTAATCAGCACAGTGATTATCGGAAATATTAAGTTGGCTAGCGAGGTTATGTTAAAACTATATCTTGTGCTTGTGAGACTTCACTTGAAGTACGCGGGTCAGTTCTGGTCGCCGTACTGCAGAATGGATATAGACTGACAAGACTGATCCCGGGCATTAGGAACCTTGAGTACAGAGACAGGTTAAAGCACCATAATTTGCACTCCCTCGAGAGACGTAGAGTGAGGGGCTTTATGATCGAGGTGTATAGATGGAAGTCAGGGCTAAACAAAGGTGATATAACAAAGGTACTCAAACTATCCAACCAGGAACGAACTCGTAGCAATGGTTTTAAATAAGACAAATTTAGATTTAGGCGCGAGATAGGTAAACATTGGTTTGGAAATAGAGTTGTGGATGAGT